>NC_056729.1:971223287-971380787 GCF_019279795.1 Protopterus annectens
ACAGTGGCTATACTTCTGAGCCACACTGGGGACTATTTTCATGAGGTCTGATGCCAGTGTATTCCCTTGGGCTAGCCTTGTAGAGCCTTCATGCCATTCACCTACTACACACTTATGAAGCAATGAACCTATGGATCTCAGCACTGGCAAGTGTGTGTGTGTGTGTGTGTGTGTGTGTGTGACCCAGCTCTACAATGCTTCGCTACAGCAGCAGCCCACTGACAAGCATGGTGGATGAGGTTGGTGGCCCGATGCTGCACATGCTCATAAGTTCTGCTGTGGAGGCTGGCATCATTTACCCTGTGGACCACACTATTCCACAGGGTGGTCCTCTCTCACACATCTTCTGCTCTCCATCCAAATAACATGGCATAATGTCCAATCACATATTGGGTGATGATGTCAGTTTCCCCAACAGAGAATGCTGGTAGGCGAGCGCTCTGCATGTTACCTGGAAGGCATAAACCAGGAAAAAGGGCACAGGAGCTCATACAGTTGTCAAATTGCACATCAACAGTGGATATTACTTGCAAATAATCCACACTATGCCATAACCCTCCAAGCTATCATGGCTATAGCAGCTTGCATCACACTCCTGTCCCTGAGCTATCTTATTCCCCTCATTGTTGGACACTTGATTGCATAATCCTCTATTCTCCATTCATTTCTGTGTAGAGGGTTGACAGTGGGCATCTTCCATGTGGATGGTGGCAAGTCTGTGTTTGACTGGGGTGTGTGATGGAGCTGTGAGCACATGCCTGAGTTCATGTAGGAGGCAGACAGTGATGTTATTATGTCCCATGTTGATATGCTGTTGTTGCCATCAGTAGGCAATATGTACATGCTCACCAAGTGTGGTTGAGGTGCATATCCTCCTGTACAACTGGGGTGGACAGGGTGGCGATGTTCTCACCTAACCTGTGTGATGCAGGTTGCCTATATCCATGGCATATGTGTATGGGGTGTTCTTTACCCCCAGTACTGGGTGAATTCTGTTGTTTCCTCTGAGACTTACAACATATGTGGAGACACAGTTGCAATTGTCCTTGGTGGTGTGGATATGTCTGATTTGTAGTCATAGTCAGCCTTACAGGAAGTCACCTGTGAACTTACATGCTTGCTCAGATATAGGTGGACTTACTTCCAAGTTGTTGCCTGTACCTATGTGTCCCTGTACAGCCAGTGTAGCAACCTATTATGTGGTTTGTGTATTGCTGCTGTCCATCAAAGGGGATTACACTACCTTTGTGGAGGTTAGCTATACAGGTCAGGTACTGCTGTGTCCATATAGCTACAGTGGATAAAAAGGGTACACACCCCTATTACACTGCCTGGTATTTGTGCAATTGGAACATGACACCACAATAACTAATTTCAAAACAATTCCCACCTGTAATGTGACCTATATTCTATACAATTCAATTGAAAACATAATCTGGTCTGTAAAAACATAAGGAAATAATACCCAGTACAATACGCCTGTTGAATGAGTGTGCACACCCTTAAAATGATATGTTGTGTATGCACCTCTTGAGATGGTTACAGCATTCATCCATCTTGGTCCGGACTCTAACATCATGGCACATCTTCACTTGGCAGCAGTTGTTCACCTTCCTAGAAACACCTATGATTGTATTTCAATGGAATTGTACAGGTTAGGGGTCACATTCAAGATGAGAAATATTATGAAATGATCTCCTGTGGTCTGATTGTCATACAGTACACAACTCTGGCATTCTAACAGGGGTGTGTACACTTGTGATATCCACTGTATATAGGTGTTGATATAGCTGGTAGTGGTAGGCATGGACAGAGGATCATAGCACAGTTGGACACTTCTCTGATCAATACCTGATAGTCATGCCTACTCTAGTATGCATATCAGTGTCATGGCAATGCAACAACCAGTAGATGTACACATTTATGTCTCTTGTATGCACTGCATCTGCTATTACACACATGTGCAACATGCACAACCTATGTACCTGACTGCTTGAAACCCATGTGATTAGTTTTGTACCTTACAGCTGAACATATGCATACATACATGTGCTCAGGGGATACCTGGTATACATTTCTGCTCTATGTTAGTATGGCACACTGTATTTACAGTCCTGCTGCTCAATCATACTTCTCAACCTGTTACAGCAGTATGTCTGGACAATGGCACACATAAATGGGTGTCAAAAGGGACACCATTATTGATACTGTATTAATATAGCTGCACCATACATTAGTACGTTGATTGCACAGTAGGGTTTGACATCACTGTGATAACCTGGAAGACACCCAACAGTCATAAGTAGGCTATTAAGTTACCATGTCATTGCTCACAGACCTGCCAATGGTTTGGCTGACAGAACACAGGTATGTGTGTATGTGACTACAGATATCAGTCACAAATGTGCTTATTGTCCAGCAGAACACTGTACAGTTGAATACTATTAATTCAATATATCACATGCAGTTCAACACACGTCTACAACAATACTTTACTATGTACGTGCCCTCTATAGGTCTCCTAGCTTTACAAGACACTGAAAAAAAACACAAACCGTTTACACCGAACACCAAAACTGTATGAAATAAAATAAAATAGTGCTCAAACCTAGACTTCACAATAAGCTCCACATCACAGTCCGTAACCAGTAGAAAAATGTTTATTATCATAGATCCATAAAACCAGCACTTAGATTGAAACATTTGTGTTCATACATCCATGAAAACAAAATCCAAGTTTAGCGCTTTCATCCCTTCATTAAAACTCTAGGACATCATTAGAACTAGTTGAAAGAGGAAAAAAGCTTTTCAAGACAAACATGTGTCATACTCATAATCACAGGTAACATGGATATGGAAAACATCCTATTAACTGGCCTAGCAGTGGCACAGTCACAACTGTTTGACAGACACCCCTGTAGTTGTCATATATGAACTGTCCCTTCCCAGGGTGAGTCAGGCTGCTGAGTTGTGATTCTACCTTGCAACCTCTCAGAGCATCACACCTGGACAAAGCCTAAAATGATGGGGGGATAAATAGGGACAGACTTTAAATATTCCTGTTACAAACATGGGAAGTTTGTAGAATGATACATTTTACATTACTGTGAATATTCTTAAGGATGTGGAGTTTTAAACTCAAGTGTTTGTCATTACTTGATGACTTCAATCCTCAGCTATTTGCCAGAAAAGTACAGATTTCAAGAGGAAATATGGTAAAATGTGGACATTCTGTGAAAATCTGTACAGTTGAGAGGTATGTCTATGATATCTCCCACTGCAGAGAGGGCCAGATGCTATGGCCATAGCAGCTGTTCAGCAGGGTATTAGTACAGCAAGTCTTGTTGGGACATATATTCCTCCAAATCATATTTCCCATTATCACAGACCAAGTACTACATTCAGTTACATGCTTACATATTCCACTTACCTCTTTTTCTTTCTTCTCTTTTCCAGTTTATGTTTTATTTGTTTTCTCTCTCTCTCTCTCTCTCTGTGCATGGCAGGGATAGAGCTGGTTTGAATAGGTGGCAGCATGGCTGTTGTAGGTAATGCTCATGACCAGGTGATGGCCTGTGCACCTATTGGGGTTCCCCACTTGCTAATTGCATGCAGAGCAGCTGTGTAGTTTTTCCAATAGCCAATGTCATGGCAACACACTCCTATAAATGAGTACTCCATGTGGGTGTTGGCCCTTTCCCTTACTTGTTCATAGGTTCATAGATTCATAGGTTCATACTAGGCTATCTGCCCAAGGGCATTTATAAGCCTAGCCCAGAGTTTTGTGGCTTTCGTCACCCCTTTAGTTTGGAGGATACTATGCCCATTATTTTGCTGTGCCTCTGTCAACCAGTGACATTGAGATAATCCCTGGGGTATATCTGCGATCTCCCATCCATTGGTCAAGATTTCTCTTGAACAAAGCCAGCGAGGTGCTCTGCCTCACATGTACCAGGATTTTGTTCCACAGCATAGGGAGTCTCTGGGTGATGAATCTGTCCCTCCAGCACGTCCTATTAATAACTGTGTCAAGGTTTAAGTCTCCGCCTTGTAGTTCTGAGGGATCTAGATTTTTGAGGTGAAGCATGTTCATCAATTCTGGGTTGGACATGGCCTTGTATGTCAGGCACAGGTCACCTCTGAGGAGACGGTAAGCGACTGAATAGAGCTGGAGTTCCTTCAGTCGGGCAGCATAGGACATATTTTTGAGACCCTTTATCCTTTTGGTGAGGAACTTTTGGGGCCTTTCGAGTTGCTGCAGGTGTCGTGTCAGATACATTCCGAATGGGGCATTGTACTCAATCATTGGTCTGATGAGTGATGAGTACAGGGGGACGATGACTTCCCTTGATCTAGATGTGAATCCCTTCATGATCAGGTGGGCAATGTAGAAGGTCTTCCTAACTACTTTGGCAACATGAGTGTCAAACGAAAGGTTACTGTCAACCTGGGTCCCCAGATCCCTGATAACCTCTTCTGTGCTTAGTGGGTTTCCACCTATATGGTAGCTAGGGGTAACCTTGTTTTTCCCGAAGGGTATGACTATGCATTTTTTGGCGTTTAACTTTAGGCCATGGCTCTAGCACCAGTTATCTGTTTCTATAAGACCCTTCTGAAGGATATCTGTGTCAGATGTGATCTCAACTATGGCGCCCAGTATGCAGTCATCTGCAAATTTTGTCAGCCATAATCCTCCTGTGTTTACTTGTACTTCTGAAAAGTAGATGCCGAACAGGAGTGGGCCCAGGACTGAGCCCTGTGGGACACCACTTGTGACAGGCTTTGACTCTGACATGGCGCCAGCAACTCTGACCCTGTGGGTTCTGTCACTTAGCCAGTTTGCAACCCATCTTGTGACGTATGGGTTTACATTTAAGCTGATGAGTTTTTCAATGATACCTGAGTGGGGTATTATGTTGAAAGCCTTTGCTAGGTCGAGGTAGGCTGTGTGGACTGCCTTTCCCTCATCAATGGCCTTGGTGACTGTTTTGAAAAAGTCAACCAAGTTTAAAAGGCATGATCTGCCTTTGACAAAGCCAAACTGTGTCGGATCCAAAGTCTGCAAGTCCCCTATGTCTTTATTTATGAGTTCCATTATGATTCTCTCCATAGCTTTGCAGATCAGGCTTGTCAAGCTGATGGGACGGTAATTTCCAGGGTCGGTTGAGGCACCGCCTTTGTGAAGTGGGACCACAGTTGCCGTACGCCACTCCTTAGGCACGTATCCTGAGGTGAGGCTAAGATTAAACAGCTGCCCTAACTGCGGGTTTAATTCCTCATTGAGTTCGTGGAGCACACAACCGGGGACACCATCTGGTCCCATGGATGCTGTGTTTTTTGCCTTGGAGAAAGCAGTTCTCACCTGAGCGTTAGAGATGTTTGGGGGGCTACAATCCTCTGGTATAGATATCTCACCTTTGGGGGGGGAGTTTGCACTGAACCTGTCAGCCAGTATGCTGGCAATGTCTGTAGGTTCAGTAATTTTTACATCATTTTGAACTAATTCTGAGCATATCTGGGAGTTTCCTCCCAGGTTTCTAACATAGCTAAAGAAGGCCTTATGATTGTCTTTTGAGTCCTTAGCGACTTTTCTCTCAAAATTTGCCTTGGATGATTTTATGAGAGATCTTAGTTTTTTACTTATAATGATCAAAGGTGTTTTCCCTTTTAAGGATTGTGCTCTATCTTGTAGTAGCTTCCTCCTTTTGTTGTAGAGCTTGTTTATGGCTGGGGTCCACCAGACTGGACGCTTGCCTTTGGTACAAAGAGTCTTTGTTTTGTTTGGGATTGCCTGATCCATGCAGTCCTGTAGGTGCTGGTAGAAGGCATTTGTAAGTGATTCAGCGGCTTGAGTAATGGTTTCCGCAGGCTCAGTGGGCTTAAAAGAGACCACACCAGTCTTTAGAAGTGTGAAGTCAGCTTTTGAGAAGTTCTTCACTGTGGTCTTTTTTATCTCAGGTGGGGGCGGGATGTGGACTTCCAGTGAGATTAGTTTATGGTCTGATCTCACCAGTGAGGGGTATACTTCCGGTGTTGAACATTGTGACCCCATGTTCGTGATGATGAGATCTAGTATGTTTTCTCCTCTTGTGGGAATGGTGACTAGTTGTTCCATGGCATTTGAGTTTATGAACTCTAGGAACCTTTGGGCTAGAGTGTTGGGGCTTGAGTAGTGATCCCAGTCTATATTCGGGTAGTTGAAGTCACCTAGTATGATGGTGTTTGGAGATACATTTATCCCCTCCAGTGTTTTCAGGAAAGCTATGTGAGGTTCCTGAGACTGAGAGGGTGGCCTGTAACATGCTACAAATTGCAGAGCAGCCTTGCCTATGGTTAATTGCACCTGGATGGTCTCCGATGCATCGTGCATTGCCACCAACCTTGAGGTGTGGGTGTCCTTGATGAATATAGACACCCCCCCTCCTTTCTTGGTGTTGTCCGGATTTTGGGGCCGGAACACATGATATGAGGTAAAACCTGATAGTGCTGGGGTGCTCCCGGGAGCCTTGAACCAGGTTTCAGTCACAGCACAGACATCGATGTTCTCCATACTGAGAAGGGCCTCGAAAAGTGCATCTTGAGGTTGAGACTTCTGGTATTGAGCAGCATTACCCTTAGTTTTTTTCCTTTTTTGTGTTCTAGGGTGGTAGGTTTATAATTTGAGCCTTGCCTAAAAAAGGCACTATAGGGGTGGCAAGAGCCTTTGCCAATATCCAGAAGCCCAGGGGTGACAGGTGCAAGCCGTCCCTGCAGCAGCGTGGCTTGTCCAGCATGTCATCCCAGGTGGACAGACATTGGATCCCCTTTGAATGACACCAGAGTTTAAGCCAATTATTAAAGCTGATCATCTTGTCTCTGTATTGTGGCATCATTCTTGGTGAAGGTAGGATACTGCTCAAGGTCAGGGTCATACCTGCCTGGGCTACATAATCAGAGAGCTCCTCTATGTCTCTTTTCATGTAGTCCAAGTAGGTACGTCTCAGGTCGTTCACACCAGCGTGGACAATGACAGAGTCGTACTTGTACCTGCTGTTGAGAGACCTGAGTGCTTGCGTTATGTGGCGGATTCTAGCACCCGACAGGCAGCTTACTGTGACCTTTTCCTTACTCAATCTGGTGAGCGGGACGTCAGTGTGTCTGACTATGGAGTCACCAATGACGAGTGTGTCTGGCATTGTGTTTGGCCTTAAGGGCTGTGACTGTTTGGCACACTGACTATGTGGTCTATGTGTTGCATGTGTTGTGTCCTGATGTGGCAGTTGTTTGGGTGTCTGCTTTGGTGGCCTCTGCTGTTTTGGTAGATTTTTGATCAGAGCCTCCGAGTATGTCTTTGTGTATTTATGTGTATGATTTGAAGTTGTGATAGTACTATGTGAGACTGGGTTTGTGGTGTGTGTGGTTACCTTCTCCTCCTGTCTGGTCTTGCCAGTCCTATGTTGAGAGAGCTCAGCCTCCAGTTTGGCTATATAGTTGCATCTCTCGCATGTATTTGTGTTTTGTGGGAGAAGGAGAGGGTTGTCCGTGTACATGAGACAATTGTAACATTGCCTCAATATTCCCAGATTCACCAGCTGAGCAGGAGAGGACACTAGCAACTGATCCCTCGACATGCTAGAAGGAAAAGACAAAGACTTTAAAAGACTCCGGGGGATGTGGGTGATCGAGAAGGGGATTTTAGCTGGTGGGGTACTATGTATAATAAAAGTGCTAAATCAAAGTAAAAAATACTTTAGGAGCAAGTGCTAGGCTTTACAGATAGAGAATAGTCTACTTAAGAATCAAGTAGAGCTGAACTTTTTAGATATAGAATACGCTGGTTTGATCAGCAGTACAGTTCAAGGAAGGCTGTTTTAAGGGAAAATTTGAAGAGTGGACTTTAGGTAGCCCGAATAGTTTAACCTTGATTAACCGCCGCTGCTCTTGTGTGCTCCTGTAGCAACTCCGCGCTAAATCACGCTAAAGCCCGCCAAATCATGCTTTATAGCAGGGGGCTGTGAGGAAGACATCCTGGAGTTGTGTGAGATGCTACCTCTTACAACAAGACTTGTGGAGACAAGCCAACTAAATGGTGCGGAAGGTTCAAGACTTAGGGGCAGAATGTGAGTATTGCTGTTATATGTTTGGAATACTGCTAGTTTAACAAGGTTTGTCTGCACATGCTATTTCTGCATGTGTTTCAGTCTGACAAATTTCTGTATCTGCATAGCTCTCAACTGTAGGGCCATCCGCATAAAGGCCACAGGTTACCCTGTTATGTATGGACTGTTCCCCAGATAGGTGTTATCCTTGGCAAATCAGTAGCATACTCTGGTGATTGCATTATGTAAATGGTAACATCCATTTGTTTTTCTGACTTTATATCCCTCAGAAAAGATATGTTACAACAAACCCTGTAACAACAAAAACTTTCTCAGTGTATAACAGCAATGTTTCATGTATGGCTGTGTATTTGGGCCTCTGTCCACCAATTATGTCAGGTTTTGTCCAGATGTCATACAGTAGTAGGTGGATAGATATAGTGGTCTGTCATTATTTAGTGCTGTAATTCCTGCTGAGGGGAAAGGCTGGGAAACATGTAGAAGTCTGTACATTCAAGAGGTAGGTGTATAGGGGAGGTTCTTAGATGCCCGTGTAGCATATTTTATGTGGGGGATAGTAACACATGTTTTAAAACTAGGATGATAGAGCATGTGAGGCATATTACTGATAAGAAATATGACAGTCCTACATTTGAATAAATCTCACCATGGGGACAGTAGTGGGTTCCAAGGTACTTTTTTTGAAAAAGTCTGTTCCTCAGTTTGATGAAACATTCATAAAAGGACAATTGTTATGTACAGACTCAATGTATTAATATTAACTGTGATACTTTATCCTGTAGGGGGTTAAATGAGGAGTGTATCTGGAGGCTGTGTATTTAATTATGTAATTAGGTGCTAATTGCTTCTTGTGATTAAGCCATGTATTTCTGGTAATGTTTTACTCCTTGAAGGATTTGGCCAAGACATCAGGGTATAATAAACATGTGTGAATTACTGGCTAGTTGTATTTTTCTTTGCTATGTTCAGACATTTTATTTGTTTTGCTACGAGGTTGATGTATGTCTGGCCATTGTGTATGGCCTATCATGATTTTGTATCAGTGTACTGTTCACTTATTTATTTGGACTTTTTTGGGGGGGGGCAGATGTGTGTGTCATGGCTGCTTTTATATCCAACTCTGCATGTTGCCCCAGTCATGGGTGGTCTATCAGCAGCATATGTTTGTATGGTAATTTTGGGACACACACACACACACACACACACACATATATATATATATATATATATATATATATATATATATATATATATATACACACACACACACACACCTCAGTATTTATTTGTAATATATCTGTATATTGTTGCACACATGTATGGCTCTCCCTACATCTCTCTCTCTCTATGTATGTTTCTATTCATATATATATATATATATATATATATATATATATATATATATATATATACCGATCCTTTCTAATTGCACAGTGTCTCTTTCCTATTGTAAACTGGCTGTAAAGAAGGGTATGTTTGAGAAAACATCCTAAAGCCATACAGCTGAGGTGGCTTACTGTTAAATTGCTTTGGCTATGTTGTGCAGGGTCCTGGGTTCAAGTTCTGAAGGTCTGTGTATTTTGTTGCTTCCCAGAGCAAGGACTGCTGGATACAGAGTGATTAACGCAGTTTTGAGCAGCATTAAGTGTGCCTGCACATGTTTTCATGATGGTAAGTGGTGCTAACATCTGGGTAAACGAATAGGCACTTACACCGTTTAGGCTTCACTTACCAGTGTGCAAATCTGCTTAGCATTTACATTTAGGCAATGCTTAAACATGCTAAGCATAGCTCAGCCCTAGTAACCATTGATCACATTTTAGTCTGATAAAATAGCATGGTAATGACATCTTTAATAAGTGTATTTAATGTCCTGTACATAACATGATTCTATGTGCTGTCATTACAGTAACAAGGGGTGTGAGTATACTGTATGGGACACCTGAGTATACATGGGTAGTACCACAATATTTTCTCTTTGTATTTGTTTCATACATGGGTAGTATTCCAGGTTATATGCAGTCACACTTGCATGTTACACCAGCTACAGTGCACTGGTTGACAAATATAGTTTAACAGATATTGTGTCATTACATTAGTACTTTTAACAGTGCTTTTCTAAGTAAGAGTAGATTGCAGATTGTAGTACTGGAACCATATACCCCTGCATGCAAAGCTGGACTCTGAGTACTGACTATTCTGTTCTTGATGTTTGAGCTGTATGTTTTTATGTGCCTCCTAATGGATATTGATCTGATATGTTGATATTAACTGTACACTACTATGTTTTTTGGACATGTCATTGAGGACTGCTGTCATGTTGTAATGGCATACCTTTCAGTTTCAGATGTCTGTCTTTCAAAACATTCATCATAATGCATAACCTGTTGGCTATCTACTTCCTGTCTGTCCTCTGTACAGATGTGCAGATGTCAAGTATTGCTACGGTCATACCACAATGTAGGTGTCCACATTGTATTGTCTTGTGGGCCTGGATACTGCTGCTAGTTCTGACATATGGGACATTCCTTAATGTGGGCCTTGCCCATTTTCCTTGCCTGTGTGAGGGACAGTACAGAGGTGGTGGCTTGCAGACTCACATACAGTAGGAGACAATATGTCACATGACAGGACATGTGGAGACAGCCAAACAACATGTGGGACATATCCATAGATTTTTGAACAGATTCTATGTCATCAGTGCTGTTATACACATGGTGGTTTGATAGATTGGCAGGGTTTGTGTGGACATGCATTTAGTGAGTGACTTCATGACTCACAGTGATATGTCTCTGACATACCTCTTCACTGGCATGCTATCTACAGACTGGCCACATGTCCGCCTGTTATGTTTTGCCTGTTCACCAGACAGTTGGCATCCTTGGTAAATCAGTTATGGACTCTGCTAATGCAGTCAGTAAATACCCACATCTATTGGTATTACCAACATCATATTCCTCATAAATGATGTTACAACAAACCCAGTGACATCTGCAGCTGTCTCAGTGTATGACAGATCTATCCCTGTGTTTGTGCCTCTGTCCCCAAATGATGTCAGGCTTTGTTCAGATGTCAGTCAGATGCAGACGTATTTATTATCATTATTTCTTGACTTCATTCCTGGTACCATCTCAGTGATGTAGTACACCCACAGACATGTCAGGGAGAGGCCTTAGATATGAGTCCTGAGCCTGTGCATTCTGAAGTGAACTGTACATGTGAGAGGCCTGTGTATGTCTGGCCATTGTTAACAGACTATCATGATTGTGTACACATGTCATGTGTACATGTTATTTGGGCTGTGTATGGAGGGGGGTGGATGTAAGTGTTATGGGTCCTTCTTATCTGACTGTGCATGCTGCTCCAGTTTCCACTGATCTATTGGCTGTATGTGTTTGTAGGGGCAGACTGAGACATGTCCTGTACCAAAGTCAGGATTCAGACTACACTGACAATTGAGACTCTATATATATATAGGGTTAGTGTGTGAGTGGAAAACAATGATGTATTTGTTCACACAGTCCATATACTTTACTGTTCATTTGACTTAACGCTATGTGACTGTGACTGTGGTGATGTTGGTTGTGGATATGCACTTTCACACTGGTGTATGTTTTTCACTGCTGTTACATCCCTGTAGTGCCTAATATATTTGCAAATGCACGTGTATTACCCATAGCAGATGTCCTAATTCAATTGCTTGTGCTATTGCAGTAAATACATGTTAGAGCACACAGGAGGGTGTTACTACAGCAACTGTGTTAGCTTACCTACACCACTACTTCAGATAGATCCCCATTTTCATGGCTTCCACCCACCACTTTGTCAGCCTTGGTCCAGATTTATTGCAGAATGGGGTTCTGAGCATACCTGTCAACTGGCTGGATTGTTTCAGGTTGTCCAGGTTTATTGCTCATATTTCTGGTCTGTTTTACAGGTTATTATCATTTCTCTAGTAAATCACTGTAATGATATGATTGTTGTCGGAAAATGAGGACATACATTTTATTTACCTACTTCACATCCATCAGAATATGTATGCTGTAATAAACTGTGTCATTCTGTCAAGAAGAGTACAGGGGGATAATGACCTCTTCCTTCCTGGATGCTAATGTGTTAGTACTGAGATGTGCCACATAGAAGGACTTTGTGACCACAGTGGCAATGTGGTGGTCAAGAGACATTGCTGTCAACCTGTGAACCCAGATCTCTTATAACACCTTCTTTGTTCAGGTGATTTCCATCAATATGGTAAATCATGGAAACAGGGTTTTTCACAAAGGGAACGACAACGCATTTTCTGACATTGAGCTTAAGGCCATGGCACTGGCACCAGTCATTGATCTCAGTGAAGCCTTTCAGTAAGATGCCAACATCACCTGGGTAGTTAATAATAGCTCCCAACTTGTAACTGTCTGCAAATGTTGTCAGCCAGAGCCCCTTCATGTTGTCATGAACTTCAGAGAAGTTGTAACCAAACATGAGAGGACCCAGGACAGAACCCTGTGGGACTCCACTTATGACTGCTCAGCAGTCTGACTTGGAGTCAACTATTTCCACACTGTGAGTCCTATCTGTGACCGAGTTTGCAACCCACCTAGTGATATAGGGGTTGATGCCTAGCTTAGTGAGTGTTTGCATGATTCCTGAGTGAGGAATGTTATCAAATGCTTTGGCCAGATCAAGGTAGGCTGTATGTGCCACCTTGCCTTCATCCACACCTCAGATGACTGACGGCAAGAAGTTGACCAGGCTGATTGAAAAGGTATGACTTACCCTTCACAAAAGTAAACTGTGTGGGATCCTGAGTCTACGGATTCCCATATCCCTGTTTATTAGGTGCATGATGATGCATTCCATAGCTTTGCATAACAGACTTGTCAGGCAGTTGGGGCGGTATTTCCCAGGGTCTGTAGTCACACCTCGTTTGTGGAGAGAGGTGACTGTAGCAGTGCACAATTCAGTAGGGACAAAGCCTGAGGTGAGGCTCTGCTTGCACAGGGCACAAAGTGCCAGGTCACTCTGTAGTCCATGTAGAACATTGCCAGAGATAATGTCATGCCCCCATAGAAACTGTATTCTTGGCCTTGGGCAGTGGTGTTTTAACCTGTGCAGCAGTAATATTGAGTGCCTGGCAGTGTATTGGTATTGTGATCGGTCTTTTGAGGGGGGAGAGAGAGGGATAAAGTTTGCACTCAATATATCAGCCAGTATATTGGCAATATTTGTTGGCTCAGTCTAGGAGGTGCCATTATCTAGTAGCTCAGAACAAATCTTGGTATTGCCATGGAGATTTTTCACATAACTGTATGAGGCATCGTGGTCATCTTTACTATGTGCTCCAATTCTGTTTTCACAGCTGACTTTGTAGTATTGGGGATCTCAACTTTTAATTGAGGCTGATAAGGGTTTCTTTCCAGTCTTGGAACTTCACCTTATTCCATTTCGGTCCCCTCCTTCTGTTGTACAGTTTCTTTATGGTTGGGGACCACCAAATCAGCTTTCTTTTTTCAGAGGTGAGGGTCCTGGTTCTATTGGGTATGGCGGTATCCATGCATTTGTGTATGTGTTCATATTGCATTGTTGTTTGATTCAGCAGTCATGCAACTAGTCTCCATTTGCATGGGTGCTGTGAGGTTAACCACCTCTGCTGTTATGAGGCCATAGTTAGGTTTGGACAGTCTTTTCATGGTGCCTACTTGTGGAGGAGGTGGGGGAGGGCTGTGGATTTCCAAAGGTGATTAATTTGTGTTAAGATATAACAAAGGAGGAATTGACTATTGGTGTAGAGCAACAGTTGTCAGTGTTAGCAAGGACAAGGTTGATGTGATTGGCATGTGCACTGGTACATGTGTAGCTTTCCCAGGTAATGGTGGGGTAGCTGAAGTCAACCAGTATGGGAGTGTTAGGTTGGACAGTAAAATTCTCCAGGATGTTTAGGGACATGGAGTGCGAGTCTTGGGACATGTCTGGGGACCTGTAGCAGGCTACAACCTTAACCACTGTCTTATCCAGTGTTAGCTACACCAGCAGGATCTGTAATGCATAATGTTGTTCTACCACTCTAGAGGTGTGTGCATCCTTAATGAATATGGAAACACCACCACCTTTGGTGCTTCATTTCAAGTTCTGCAGCCAACAGTTGTGGAATGAGTTATAGGCTGGTAGTGCAGGGGTGTTTCCTGCTGCCTTTAACCAGGTCTCTCTTACAGCACAGATGTCATTGACCCTCATTTTAAAGAATATTTCCAGTGAGTGCATTTTCAGATTTAGACTTCTAGTGTGCAGCAGCATGAGCCTCAGATTGCATATGTTTGTAGCTATCATATATTTCTGTATATTTATGTATATATATATATATATATATATATATGTGTGTGTGTGTGTGTGTGTGTGTGTGTGTGTGTGTATGTGTGCATATACGTAGATAAAAATGTGGATGTATATCTCTCTCTATATATGTATGTATTATGTATAGATTTGTCCTCATATATGCATCTCCATACAAATATACATGTATATATAGAGAACCTGACTGATTCTACAGACTCCTTTCCATACTGTAGAATGACTGTACTAACTGATATGTTGGGAATGTCATCACTATTTTATGGGGTTCAGATGGTGTAATGGTACATTGGTTTGCTAGTCCTTTACAGGGCCCTGGGTTCAAGACTTGGAAGGCCTTAATATTTTGTTGCAAGGCAGAACAGTTCTGCTGAGGAGGAAGAGATAAGGGCAATAATTATCTCAGGTCCCTAGTTTGGACCCCTTCACCTCCATTTAGACAACCTTTGGACAGATTTGTTGCAGTAAGTGGTTCAGAGTGTGGATCTGATATCAGACTGCACTGCACACACAAACACGCACACACACACACACACACACACACACACACACACACACACACACACACACACACACACATTCAGATATATGTATATATTTATATATATTGATATTGATAACATTTGTTTTATGTACATACTGAGATATTTATATATATATATATATATATATATATATATATATATATATATATATACATTTATATATTTATATATATATATATATATGTCATATGTGTGTATATTTTATATGTATATCTCTACATATATTATGTATTAATGTTGATATATATATATATATATATATATATATATATATATATATATATATATATATATATGCATCTCCATACACATATACATTTATATCTATGTACAACACATGACTAATGTTAACAAACCTTTTCCCTACTGTTGAATGACTGTACTGCATGATATGTTTGAAAAAGCATCAGATATTTACAGCTTGACTGGCTTAATGGTAAATTGCTGTGGCTATGGTGCGTAGGGTCCTGGCTTCAAGACTTGTAAGGGCTGATAATTTTGTTGCTGGGCAGAACAAGGGCTGTTGGATAAAGAGTGATTAAGGCACTTTTAAGCAGTTGTAACCGGTTTGCGGTGGTAAGCAATGCTAACTTCCAGTTAACTATGCTGACAGACAGTCTTAAAAGTGCTTAATCTGTGTAGGCATTGCTTAGCACCATGCAAACAGGCTTAGTCCTACTTACTACTGCTTACTCTCATGCTAATTTTTTTAAAAGAAAAGAAAAAAAGGGGTGATAGGAAAGTGGTGAAAAGGGGGGCACAAAGAGGGAAAAACAATATGAAAGATAGCTAGGGATGTGCAGGATAGGTGTAGGGAAGGTCCATAGCTGCCCATTTCTTCTATAGCAACAGCTTTGCATATATACTGAATTTGGAGGTAAATTTGGACACTCAACCCCTTAAGAGAGAGGGGTGAGGACAACAATAATGTCTCTTGAAACCAGTTAGACAAGATTACATGTGTTCAGTGGAAACATGTGCGGAATGGACAGCTATGTATGGGGTGACTTTTTTTGGGAACAGATTGCCCTTTTTTTTAAGGTGAGAGTGGGATGTTGGGGTAGGATAGTAGGTATATTTGGGGAGGTAGGTTGGGTAGGAAGACAGACAAGACAGCATACAGGGGTGATATATGACACATGTGGGGGGTAAACACCTTGGACAGGGAGGGGTGTTTGGTAATCAGAATCCCATGAATCCCCAAATAGATTCAGTGGGACTGAGGTCCCCACCCATGGGCAGTTACCACTGCACCTTCATGGCCCCGAAGGTGGCTGTGCTGGGGGATGAGCAGCAGGGGCAGGCTGACCCTCTAATTACACCATGCGGCCCTCAAGCTGGCATAGCAGATCTCCCAATTCCTTGCGGAGCTCTCTACACACCAGACCCTGGACCTAGCTTTGGGTGACAGGATCCTGTCCACGCCCATGCCTGGGGAGGGAACAAGCTCCATCCCCTGAGGCAGTTCCACCTGAAGGTGGTGCAGGACCAGTGGACGAGGAGGTCCCAGGGTGGGTTCCAGATGTGCTGGAGCCTGGTGCCATGGCCAGATGAGGTGGGAGAGGCGGATCCGCTGGGATCGGCCTTCCCAGATGTGCTATGATGTTGCAGTTTTAGAACATATGTTGGTTAGTAATGGTAAACACATTCCAGGATTAGTTATAACAGCATGCATGAGTATTTCCATTAACTCAAAACAACAGATTTGGAGCATTTGCATGGCAAACAGAACACATGCATATATGGAACCACAGTGGGCATTAAACCGGCATGCAGGTTACATTGATAGCAACAGGCCACCAATGATAGTATATGAACAGGGAACATTAATTGGAATACATTTCAACATTTGTAGAACAAAAGGACACATATCCCAACAGTAGGTTTGGTGGAAAGCATACCCATTCATTTATGTGTTTAGATTATTGTTAAAGATAAGAGAAAGAGAGAGAGATGTCAATTAACAAATGTAGATTCTTGCAGTGGTACAGCTTTAATGATCATTGCTCTACTCATTACTCTACAGGTATTATTACAACAACCTATGGCCTTGGGTTGGGCAGTGGTATGTTTGTACACAGTGTATAATTACAGCCTTCTTATAGCTACTTTATACTTTCTCTTACCTGGAAAACCTGTGGAGGCAATGTATGTTAATCCTACATGACTGTTTCTACCCATATTCACATAATCAGGGTTACATATGTGCACTCATAGTGTGTGCGTGTGCGTGTGTGCGTGTGTGTGTGTGTGTGTGTGTGTGTGTGTGTGTGTGTGTGCGTGTGTGTGTGCGTGTGTGTGCGTGTGTGTGTGTGTGTGTGTGTGTGTGTGTGTGCGTGTGTGTGTGTGCGTGTGTGTGCGTGTGCGTGTGTGTGTGTGTGTGTGTGTGTGTGTGTGTGTGTGTGTGTGTGTGTGTGTGCGTGTGTGCGTGTGCGTGTGTGTGTGTGTGTGTGTGTGTGTGTGTGTGTGTGTGTGTGTGTGTGTGTGTGTGTGTGTGTGTGTGTGTGTGTGTGTGTGTGTGTGTGTGTGTGTGTGTGTGTGTGTTACTGCCATACACTGCATTGAATTCTATCTGTTACCCTGGTTGTTGGTAGCAGGGACCAGTAGCTTTCACAGCATGACACTTTTGAATATTTCTTAGGGGAGACCACTTGGTGTATATACTTAACTTGCTGTCATTTGCAGAATTGGGTTCGGACCATGGGCGTTGGACACAGTATAACTACAGCCTTCTTTTAGCTACTTTATACTTTCTCTTACCTGGAACATCTGTGGAGGGACACTACCTGACTGTTTCTACACATATTCTCAACATACTAGTTGAAATGATGCATATAGCTTACTACCACTCCTGAGATTTGAACTGTGGCTGTTTTTGCTAAAAATACAAGTTTGTGTTCCATCAGAAGGAGCTATTGAGAAACTGCTGTGTTTTTCTTGAATGATTCTTGTGTCATTCTCTCTTTGTTGTACAATATGACCTTGTAATTACAATATTCTTATACATACATTCCTATACATATCTTCTGACATAGCACAGCGTGGAAAACAGTGGTTAACACATTACTATTCAGATATCAGATCTTGGTGCATGACATTTTTAATATCAGTTAATCTCATGTCTTAAAGCTGCACTAACTTTGTCAGATGAGATTTGATTGTTTAATGCTTTCAGAGCTGCAGTTGCTATGCATAACCTGTACACATTTCAATTCACACCATACCAGAGTAAACACAACCAGTCCAGGGTTTTGAATTTTATTGACAGGCAGTTACAGTTTTATTTATATATAACCCATATAAGACTTTTACTGCAATATTGTCTGCTTTATTCAGTGCAAACCATACCCATTTGTAATACTACCAGATGACATTCTACTCCTTTATATATTTGGTATGAATATTACAAGCTAGATTGTTACTCACTAGCCTCGCGATGCAGCCTTTGCAACCTGCTGGCATGGGCTTCCTGGTTCACAGCCTGCTCGTCTGGAGGTGTAGAGAAGATAGAGAAACTTTTATACATACCTATTCATCATATACACAGGCTGGACTTTGGTAAACAGTTATTGATATGAATACTTACACATGCCAGGGCCATCACCCCTCTGCCGTGCTTCTTGGACCCACTGGTCCAAGAGCTCCCTCTTCCAAGTCAGCATAGTGGTACCAGACCTGCTCATCAGTTCAAGGGATGTCACTGACACTGGTGAAGTCATGGATGAGATTTTCCCAGTTCTCCGCTTTATATTGGAAACCCTGGTACTGGTCCTGCAGCAGTCTCATGTCATGGTTTTTAACAAGGAGCCTACCATGCCCTTGGATTCCTGTATGCTCCAGTGCTGCGCCCAAAAGCACATGCCCTCTCCAGCACCTGCCATACTGCCTACAGTAGGGAGCTACAATCAGTTGTATTCCCACTTGCGAGGTTCAAATACAGCCAATTTCACACCCTTTGCCATGACTGGACAGTTTTGAATATGCTGAGCTAAACTAAGCTACGGGCAAACCTGCTTAGCTAAGGTTGGTAGTGCTTAAAGGAGCAGGTTCAGCACTGCTTACCAATGGGCAAATCCACTTAGCTGGGCTACTTATTGCTTAGCATTCACATTTATACAATGCTTACATCTGGTCAGCATAGCTGTGCAATGCTTAGCATTGCTTATGTTTTATTTTGTGGACTATCAACTGTATTGGATTAATTCATCATTCCTGACATATTATAATTTTGTTTATCTTCTCTGACATCCCCCAGTGTGCTTTCATTACATTTATTTTTGTGTGACTATACTGTATGGGGCACTTGTGTTTATATGGGAGTTTCACAACTTTATTACACTGATACCTCACATTTGGTCCTACTACACTACTCTGATTTACAAATATTTATTTACTACCTAATTATTAAAAAAAATTATGTACTGGTTTCACATGTAAAATGTGAATTAGCTTCAGTGGGGATTGAACCAGGAATGACTGCTTACAAAGCACATGCTCTAACCACTTCACTATTTCCCCATTGCTCTTTTTAGAGGTATATTCCTATTTAGCTCATTGTGATGTGAAAGCTAGGCTGAGCAGAGCTGCGCAATGCGCACACCCACTCAGCTACACTTAAACTTTATTGCGGACTGAAAAAAAAATAATTTAAACTGTTTTATTTTTGTACTGTAGGGGTATGTACATTGATTTCTGCACCATTATCTGTGGGGAACTAAACTTTTGCAATGGTGATGACATGACAGGCTTTGCATTTGAGAGGTATGCTCCATGGACACTAACAGTGTCCGCCATACCTCTCAACTGTACAGATTATCATAGACTGCCCAGATATTTGCCTTATATTGTTGGTCCATTTTTCATAGAATTGTGGCTTTCTGGCAGATTAGTGGCAAAGCATTATGGACTGCATTAGGAAATAATGACAGACATTTGAGTTTTACACTTCATGCTCTTTGTGTAATTCATACTAATGCAAAACCTGTCATTCTATCCACTTTGCACATTTGTGAGAGCAAATATCTCACACTGGTCAATGGCTTTGTCCAGATTACTTGTCCGTTTGACAAGTAATGGTGTCTGAGGACACTCTCGCTATATTTAAATTGCCGTACGGCAATTATGGAGTGCAGGTGGTGTATTTATGCTGAGAGCACTGCTCTCAGACACACCCCCCGTGCTCGTACACACAGACCATGTCCGTTTAAGGGTAGAGCAGCGCACCTTCATGAATATGTAAGGCGAGCTGCTGCTCTACACGGAGACTGTCAGTTCCATGCAAGAATAACTTATTCTTGCACAGAACCTTCATGAGTCCCGGGGTTGGGGTCGATACCCCTCTTTCTACTTCTCTTAACCAAGGAAGTTGTAATTGTCAGAAATGTGTTACCATTTCTAGTCTGTTGCTCTTAATCTGCACATCTTATTTATATAGTGTATACTAATAATTTATCATTATATTCGTAATGTTTCCTGGTCCACTTCTACCTTGCCATTCTTATAATTCCTGATTTAGTTATTATCATTTCAATCTTTTTTTTGCCTCAAATGGTGAGTCAAGAATATGGTTTATTATCAAAAAGAATAGTTTCACAGCCACTGCTCTATATTCATTCACATTTTCTTAATACTCTTGCATAAATGTTCCAGCTTCTTCTTTTTCGCTCTTCAAGCATGTTACATTCCACTTACTCTTTTTTCCTTTTATAAATACCTTACTTTTGAAAGCCCTCATGATACCTGTTGTGACTGTTATTCCATGCATTTCACTGAGTCCACATTTCCTATCTTCAGTTTACAATTATCCAAGTTCTTTGCAAGGTCTTTACTTCATAGACTCAAATCTAATAACATTTCAGTTAAAGTTTGATCCACCCAATCCTTAAATAGCTTTTTTTAAAATGAATAGCAATATAATAAAATAAAAAACAGCAAAAATCTATAATAAATAAAACTCTACCTACATTAAAGAGTTGTGTCAAAAAGCTCAGAAATAATCTAAAAATTTACCTGAAGGAAGATCATACAGGATCTTAATTAAAATTAGCATCCACAGTCAAAGATAATCAGACATCCTTCTTTAACTGCATCAGATGATTAAGAAATAATACTCAACAATGCCCTGAATTAGTGCATAAAGGTATTACCTACCCTGCCCTAAAGTTACTGCTAATGTACTTAGGTTTACTATTAAAATTTCGAAAACAACTCCGTCGACTGTACTATTGTCGAACACGGAAGTTCAAAAACGGTAATATCGATGACAAAAAAACAACCTAGGAATGGTTTTAACATGGGTTGAGATAAGTGTTCAGTGTTATTCCGAATTACAAACAGCTCCCCTATCTTGACCCATGTTAAAACCTTTTCCTAGGTTGTTTTTTTGTCATCACTATTACCGTTTTCGAACTTCCGTGTTCAACAATAGTACAGTCGACGGAGTTCGTTTCGAAATTTTAATAGTAAATCATATATACATATGTGTGTATATATATATATATATATATATATATATATATATATACACACACATATACATATATGGTTCCCCTTCAGAAGGTCGAACGGCTGAAATCTCGAAATGCATATGGTCGAGACCATATGCTTGAAATTTCAGAAGCTCGACCTTCTGAATGGGGATCGGCATACAGCGCAGAGCAGGAGATTTCCCTTTCTTCACTGTAGTGGGATCTTGGAGTTAGTATAAATAAGTAGCGGGGGTGCAGGGGGGCTTGTCCCCCTGCAGAAACATTGTTTTTTGTTTTGTTGTTTTTTTTTCCCATTTCAGAAGGTCGAGCTTCTGAAATTCGAGCATATGGCTTCACTCATTTTGAGATTTCCCCCCCTCCCCCAAATGACTCAACAAGCTAAGCCAATTGTGGAAATCGATAATGTTTTATTCTTATTGAGGCATCATTCTTAGTGATGGTAAAATACTGATCAGTGCTAGGTTTATACTTGCATCAGTCACATATTCCAGGAGTTTTGTTGTATCTCTATTCACTTAGTCCCATGAGGTATGTCTCAAGTCATTCACTTCGATGTGTACTCTGACTGTGTCATATGTGTGCTTGTGATGTAAGGACTTGAGTACATACATGTTGTGGTACATCTTGGCACCCAACATACAACTAACCACGACTAACTCCTTACTCAGCCTGCAAATGATTGTAGTACTTTTCTGGCAATCTCTAATCAAGTATTCATTTGACTAGCCCAAAGACTACCTGGAATTGTAGAACTCTGAATATTCAGGAATGATTTTCCCTTTCTAGGTTTATGATTTTTTTTTCATATATTTGTGGCGGGAAACGAGATAAAACTGTGGGCAAATTCTGTTGTATTTCCAATGGTAACAGTAGACACTGTCCATAGCAGAATATAAATGCTTTTTTTATTTACTTTTACCGCAATCAGAGAGAGAGAGAGAGAGTGTGTGTGTGTGTGTGTGTGTGTGTGTGTGTGTGTGTGTGTGTGTGTGTGTGTGTGTGTGTGTGTGTGTGTGTGTGGTTGTTGTTGGTGGTGGTGGTGGGGGGCTATAAACCTCACAACTTCTTTTGTTCAATAATTCCTGGACATAGCCAAAAATAATGGTGGAAGCAAAATCAGGGACAATTTGTAAATGTTACTTGAATTCACTTAGAACAACATGTTTTGTAACACATGTATTTTCGTAGCAGTAAGAAGTACGAAACTAATGTCTGGCATTATTGACTTCGATATAAAACTCAGTACTGTGCCAGAAAATCTAAAAATTTTTGAGGGCAGGATGCAAACATGAGAAAAAATAAATATTTGAAAAATTAGGGACAGTTTAGAGGTATACTGTCTGCATCACTTTACGAATGGAAGCACAAGGGTATATACACCCACTCCCCCCCCCCACACACACACACACACTCTGAAATCAGATTCAGGACCCTGGCACCCTTTTTTGAAAATAATGTATGCAGATGAGTAGGGTGTGTATGCATGCTGTCACTCATGATGCATTGTATGGTTTTTGGTGCCATTTAATTGAATTCAGTTTGCATCTGGCTCATTCATTTTTGGAGGAGGCAGATCTTAACCAATAATATGTTTTCTTAAGTAGACCATAGAAATATACAGAGTGAACAAGTGGTATGCCTTGCACATCCTGTTAATGTAGTGTCTAGTGCTATTGCAGTTGTAGAAGGGGAAGGCCAGATACTGCCATTTTTTACAGGTTCATAAGTGAATCCTAGGTTAACTGATTTGAAGATCCATTTTAAACCTTGTCATGTTATTCCATTAGGTGTTCATATTACCTAACCATAATTTTTATTCTAATACTTCCCATTTGTGAATGAATGTTTCCAGGGTCATCCCAGTGAGCACTGACAGGGGACCCTGCTGCAGTATAAGGCATTTAGGCCCTTCCTCTGTCCATTAATATCACAGAAACAGTCCTGGGGTAAATTTTCTTATTCTGATCCACTGATCTAAGCTGTGTTTGAATAAGGACAGGATAAGATTTGTTTTACATGGATGAGAAGTCTATTCGAGTAACAGTATCCTCTGGGATATGCACATGCGTCTCTATTTTTATAACCGAAACACTTTTCTTCTATAACACTTTGTTGTTTGCTTTATCTCTGCTTGTCTGTCAATTTTAGAATAGAAATCATGTATGTTTATTTCCTTGTTTTTTTCTTTCATCTTTTGCAGTTTTTCTGCTTTCCTCTGCTTTCTTGCCTCACCACCTGGCATGTTTGTACCTGACAGCTACAGATCCCCCTAGGCTGTTACATTCTTGTGGGTCTCTATTTCCCCCTTTTTCATATCACCTTACTTTTTTATTATTCTCTTTAATCCTTCTCCCTATTCTTAGATTCCTCTAATAGTCGCACACAGTAACATCACCACACAATTAAACAAAATTTGCTAAACAAGACTTGCGGAGGCATGAAAAGCCCTGAACTGTGAGTAACAAGCTTTTCATCAGAAAGGAGACAGAAAAAAGTTTTTATTTCAATTCTGATCAAATATTTAAGTTGTACTTTGACCTGTGCGGCGATACTTCTTTGTACTTTTTTGCTTTTTTCCAGGTTTTAGCAAAAAAAGTTATTTGTTTCTATTTTTTTAGTTTGTTCTGGGACCTTAGTATTATAATGTAATTTGCAGCTGTGCGAAGATTGTGTTTCTCCATATTGTTGCACTTCTAGGTTAGGTTCCCAGGTTTCTAACTACCAAGTAGAATGATTTGTTGTTTCATTCACAGTTGAGGCAAAACTTCCTCCATGTGCAGATCACCATTGAAAAAATCCTGTACCATATCCTAGCCGGCTATAGGTCACCCTCCATGTTTCAAGAATCTCACAATGCATACTTTGACCTACTGGAGACACTATCTAACCTAACACTCTAGTTAGTCATGGGAGACTGTAATTACCCCTCTATAGACTAAGAATCCTACATGGCCTCAGATCTACAGGTAATAAATTCCTGGACTTCATGACTACAAACACCCTTGACCAAATAGTGAATGCACCCACTAGAAACTCCAGCATACTAGACCTTGTACTTACAAATGTGGAAGAATGCTGCACTCCCCACCCAATGTCTCTTCCTTCCTGGTAAGCTCTGACCATAAAGCTGTCTCCTTAAAAATCAAAATCAACTCCATAAACCTAGTAAAACCCGTAAAAGTTAGGTATTATTCCAAGGCAAAACAGCTTTTATTAAGTGACACTTTGTCAAAACTGAATGCCCCTCCAAACTCTGTGAATACAGCAGCCTGTGCTTAATTGCACTCATAGACTATGTGCAACCATGTCAATGGCAGCATAAAGGCTGCTGTGCTTATTAGAAGTAAGCTCACAACTAGCCCCAGAAACAAACCACCTGGTGGCATCCCAAATTAAATAGGATATCCAACAAAAGGAATAAGAATTAAGGCAAAAATCAAGAAGGGTAATTCACATAAAGATAAAAATTTTCTCCTCGAACTTAATAGGCAACTAAGATGGCTAACTAAGCCAAACAAAGCCAACTTGAAGGTTAAGATAGCCTCACAGGTGAAAGATAACTATAAGGCCTTCATCATCTATGTCAGAAAACTCAAGGGCAGCACACAGCAATGTGCTGAACTGGTGGTTAATGGTGCCACATTCATGGAGTCTGACAATATGAAAAACCTGTTAGCTGACAAATTCAGTACTAGCTTTACCCCCTCCCCCACCGACAACCTTCCCCAAGAAATACCCTCAAACATAAATCCACCAACTATAACCAGGGAGCATGTATGGGCTGCTAAAGCCAAGAACAAAGCTTCTATGGGTCTCGATAACATCTTGGGATGCCTCCTAAACAGTCTAAAATGTACTTTTTCAGGACCCTTGGTATCACCATTTAACTATAGTGTTAAAAAAGGCTTTGTCCCATGAGAATGGAGAACTGCGATGGTCATCCCCCTTCATAAGGGAGGAACTTTAATAGATCCTGGAAACTACAGAACCATTAGTCTGTCTAGTCTTGTTTGTAAAGTCATGGAAAGAATTATCAAGAAAATAAAAGGGATACAGGAGATCTCCAGGCAGTGGATCCATTGCAGCTTGACTTTGTCAAAGGAAGGTCATGCTTACTGAACTAGGGGGACTTCTTTGAAAGGTCACTAAGGCAATGGATGAGGGGAAAACAGTGCATACTGCCTACCTAGATCTGGCTAAAACGGTGAATACAGTGCTCCACTTGGACATTGTTAATAAATGCATGGAACCGGACATAAATCCCTTTATAACATGCTGCATAGCTAGCTGACTCACAGATGTGACCCAAGAGGTTAGGATCAGTAAGGCCACCTCCACAGAGAGGCTGGTCACCACTGGAGTCCCTAAGGGCTCTGTGCTGGACCTGCTCTTCTTTGGTATCTACTTCTTAGATGTCAAAGGCCTGTGGCTGACCAAGTTCCCATTTGACTAGAAACTGGGAGCATGCACTGAATTCCCCCCAAGGCAAGAATATCCTTCAGGAAGTTCTAACACAGACAAATGTTTGGTGTCAAAGCCATGGCTTAACATTCAGTACCAAAAAATGCATTGTAGTACCTTTTGGGAAGCTGGCCTACCATGATATCTATGCTATCAATAAAACACCCCTACAATTTGATTAACTAGTTGGGGATCTGAAAACTGATGTAGATAGTAAGCTAGCCTTTGACTAACATGCATGCACGGTAGTAATAAAATCCTTCTCTGTTGCTCAACTTATAAATAAGGACATGGCATCCAGGTCCAGAGAGGTCATCTTACCTCTGTACTTGGTCCTCATCAGACCCATCATAGAGAATAATGTCCCCCTCAGTGCATTTCTGACTAGAGACATGCAACATCTGGAATGTCCACAAAGGTACCTTGCAAAAATAATGCAGGGAGTAAACTCAGTGTCCTATGCTGATCACCTGAAAGCCATGTCTCTTTACTTGGTATCATACAGACTTCTGTTCTGGTTAACCTTTTGCACGTCTGCAAAACAAACATCATCAGAACTACTAGATCAAAAAAACTAAATTTTGCTTGTGACATAAAGACGATAAGTTGGAGACACTTATATGTTTCTCAGAGAAATCCTGTTCTCTGGAACAGGCTTCCCATCCATGTAAAGCAGAGTTCCTCCCCAACCCTATTTAAGCACAACTTGGACCAGTGGCTGGGCAATAAGAAATTCATCCCTGGTCTGGCACCTATGTCTCTGATGGATGGAGGCCGTCAGTAAATCACCTCCTATACAAATCAAATTCATGAGTCAAATTTGGGGTGCACAGCTTGGCTTATAAAGGTCCTAGTGGGTGTTAGACTAGTATACACCTATGAAATGCTTTTTACTAGAGCAAAGGAAAAAAAACACTTTGATAACTTTTCATCCAAAAGCCAGTAGTAATATTTCTGTTTTTAATGAAGGACGCTGTAACATATCTTCCTCAAGCATACGCCTTGCAAGGAAATCAGGACAAAATGTTTATTTTTACTTGGTGTTATTTTTAGACCATTTGGAAGAAATATCACTACAGCAGATAATCTGTTTCTTTTTGTCTTCTGAGGCTTACCATGACACATTAGATGGATAGAAGATGCTTTACCTCTTCATCCTGACTTCTAGTATCTGCCCGGTCAAAGCTTAACCTAGAACTTGAGTGGTACTTAATTCACTTTTCCACTTTATGAACTCTTAGCTCCCTGTTGAGGATGCAGTACAGCACACTGGTGTGCACACAATTAATGTACAATGCAAGACTAGTATGTCTGAATCTCATACCCCAAGAAAAAGGATGCGGAAGACTCGACTGCTAAACCACCTCAAATTTAATGTTTGTAGATACAAACCACACAGCACGGACACAAAGAATAAAATTTGCTTATACCAAAACATGAACGCCTTCCTAGTACAAGCATTTTCGTCCAAATGGACTTCATGGTTATCTGATGAAGTCCATTTGGACGAAAACGCTTGTACTAGGAAGGCGTTCATGTTTTGGTATAAGCAAATTTTATTCTTTGTGTCCGTGCTGTGTGGTTTGTATCTACAAACATTAAATTTGAGGTGGTTTAGCAGTCGAGTCTTCCGCATCCTTTTTCTTGGAGTTTGGTGGAATTTGTTTCGCTAATTTTCTTTGTTTGAATCTCATACCCACTATTTTCATTCAGGATAGAACATTTAACATTAATTCCTCCATGCTCGACAATGTACCTCAACAGAAGCAATGTGCATTTACCTGCTACAAAAAATGTTGACCTTTTCATTTATAATGTGCTTCAAAACTGGAAATGTGTTGGGCCCCTTATAAACATTGTTCAGTTTCAGTAATCTAGAATTTCGTTCATGCTGTTACAAAGACTCTCCTTTCGTATTTTATAAGCATTATTGCTGCATGAGGTTTTTAAACTGCATTAGAACCACCATTCTGTTTGACCCTCTAATTGTTTGCACACCCTTTATTGTCTTATCCTGTCAGTCTGTGCAGTAATGCTAGCTCTCCTTTCCATTTGTAGATATCGTGAATATGATGTCTTCTGGTAGTGAACATAAAGAAACATTTAGGCCCATATATCCACACAGTAGTACTTCTAATGTAAGTCTACTTGATGGCCTTACATGGTTCTCCTGCAAACTGCAGAACAGTACTTATGCTACTGACCTAGTTTATTTTATAATTTTAACGTTATTTTTTTCTGGAGCGGTTTACATTCCTACATCTTGAGTTATGAGTTGTAGCAAGTCCATTATTCATCATATTGAATGAAAAAAGAAATATGAGGCACTTCTCTTCCTGGCATATACAGATATCATGTAAATGTATTCATTATTTTTGTAACGTATTATGACTTTTCTTATTGCATGCTTATATATCATGTATTTCAACATGCTATCTTAATATGTTGTTATGTGTTTGTCTTTATAATGCTGTAATGTTATTATGTAGTTATATTTTTCCATGGAGAAACAGCTGTTTTTCCAACTTTTAACACTGCTCCACAGAGTTAGGCGACCAGTCACTGCTCTACTGTATTCATATGTGTAATCCAAGGAATGTGTTGCATTCTGCTAACCATAAGTACAATTTTGTACTGCAGTTTGCACTTTTAAACTGTATTTTTGCTATATTGCTGATTTTTTAAAACTATTCTTGCTGATTTTTTGCACTTTTTGTCTGCTGTAGCATAGACTAGATTCAGACCTGCTGATTCTGGTTCTGTTTGTTAAACTGAGCACTAAACCAGGCTATCTTTTCTTGGACAGGGCCCCTTGCACGCTTGTGGCAGGAGAGTGCAGTTAGGACTCATCTGATTAAAGGTTGCTGGCACAGGGCTCAGTTTTGAGCATTTTTACTGGTTAAAGTGTTTAATACAGTTTGATCACTGTTGCTACATAAGCCCCGTGTTTGCATGAGTTTGTGTTTGTTTTAACTCAGCTCCACAGAGTTAGGCTACCAACTACTGTTCTGCTGTATTCATCTGTTTACACATAGGGCACCTCTGTTTACCATCGTGAACTACTGTGCAGTGATGGTAACCATTGGCAGTTATAGATACAAAATCTTCAGTAGATAAATTTTCCCTTAGTAGCTGCCCATGATCCAGCCGAGAAGTCCTTAAGTTGCTTTTAGCTACTCGGAGAGCACTTCAGCTTTGTTTTGCCCCTTAAACAGTCCCAAAACCACCATATCTACAATAGTCTCATACCATTTAGAGAAGCCCCACTATAATAGACCCTTTATTGAGCACCCCATTAGTATAGACCCGGTTTAGAGCATCCAGTTATACCACACCCCTCCACTTTGTCTCCCCATTATGAAAACAGGATTTAACCTAGCATTATGGATGGTGAGTTTCCCTCCATTTCTCCTACCAGCTTGATTGACATGGATATTCTGAGGCAGTGTAGCAACTGCCTAATGTACACTGACAACTCTCTACTCCTAAATCACCCAAGTACAATTTGTGAGAGCTGCATCTACACTAAAAATCTGGAATCCTTGCTCTCTCATGCACAGAACAGTAATGCTGAACAGGTAGTTAGCTCATATACTACACCCCCTATGCAAACCATTCACTCAACACATAAACCATCATATGTGGAGGTACTCACCAGAAACCTGCCTAAATGCCAGAGAGCTTCCAAACACAAACATGCTATACTTAATACAGCACTTACAGCTCTCAATATACAAAAAACACAAGCACCAGTGTCTCACCAAATAAGCCCCTAAGGCAAAGCACATCTAAACCAAATTTTTAGTCATAGGTGACTCTGTTGTGAGACATACAGATGTCCCATTCACCAGGCTGGACAAGGAGAAGGTTATGGATAGCTATCTATCGGGTGCTAGGATCCATCAGATCACATATGCACTCAAGTCTCAAGAACAAGTAGTGTTATGACTGTGTCATAGTTCATTTTGGTGTGAATGACTTGAGATGTGCCTCACTGGACTATATGAAGAGAGACATGATTGAGCTCTATGAATATGTGTCCCGGGTAGGTATGTCCCTAGTCCTGAGCAGCATTCTACCCTCACCTAGGATTATACCACAATATAAGCAAAAAAATGATTGACTTCAACAATTGGCTTAGTTTCTGGTCTCATTCTAAGGTGATCCAGTTCTTGTCAGCATGGGATGACATGGTTGATAGACCACAATGCTTTGCCAGAGGTGGTCTTCACCTGTCACCTCTAAGCTTTCAGTTACTGGCTAAGGCACTTGCCTCCCCCATTATACCTTTTTTTAGTCAAGGTCTCAAGAACAAAGTTTCTGACAAGAAAATATCACCCACAAATAAATTAAAGGTTATGTTGCTAAATGCTAGAAGTTTAAATCAGAAACTGCACTCTCTGGAAGCCCTCCTCTCCCTGTAGGATGTTGACATCTGTGCAGTCACAGAAAGTTGGTTCAGGGCCGCAGACAGTACCCCGGCCTTGCAAGGCTACAGTGTCTTCCACACTTTCAGACGGCAAAATGAACATGTAAGAACCTTAGAGGTGACAGGTGAAGACCATCTCTGGCAAAGCATCGTGGTCTATCAACCATGTCATCCCATGCACTCTTCAAAGATAAATACACTTCTGGTTAGACAGGAAAACTCCATGGAGTTACTCTAAGTTCAGCTAACTGTAGATAAGACCCCCCCTTCAAGTCATCATTAACTACAGGCACCCTTCAATAAACCAAGGTAACAATGTTGCTTATTTGGACTTACTTGAGTCAATCAAATTACAACCAAACACTCTAGTTATGTGTGATTTTAACTATCCCTCCATTGACTGGGAAACTTATATGAGTACCAACATGCTCGCACAAAGGTTCCTGGACATTGTTAACACTAATGCCTTGGAGCAGATACTATGCAACCCCACAAAGGACATGGTCCTCATCAACATGGTGACCATTGCACCACCACAAGTATAGGACCCTCACTAGTTAAATCTGATCACAAATCAGCCACATTTGAAATAACTATAACACCTGAACCCCTCTTAGGTGAAACCAGGTTAAAATGTTTCACCAAAGATGACATAAATAATTTCCAAGCTCCTGTTCCCACAGATGGCATTGACAACTATACTAAGGTATACACAAATGCTCCGTACAAACACTTACACAAATGTATTAACACAACCTGATAGGACCAAAACAAGATCCTCAAGTAATAAAAAGCCTCCCTGGTAGATATCTAGGATAAAAAGTTATGCAACAAGAGGAAGAAGTTGCTGTCAAGGAATAAAAAAGAGAGGTCCCAGCACTGGAAGAACACCCTTCTCTGCTAGAACAAACAAATAAGACAACTTGTAAAATCCTCTAAGGGCAACTTCAAAAAACATTTAGCAACCATAGCTAAGGATAACCATAAGGCATTCTTCAGTTGTATCTGTAACCTAAAAGGTAGGACCCAGATGTTTGCTAAACTAGCTGTGGATGGCATCACACACACTGATCCTGTGAAAATAGCTAAGCTATTAGCTGACAGGTTTGGTGAAAATTTTACCCCTCTGTCCCCTCCAAACATTCCAGAAAGAATTCCCATTACATCTCTCCCACCTTACATCTCCAAAGAGCAAGTTATTAATGTTCTCTCCAAGGCTAAACATACAGCCTTTATGAGACCGGATGGCATCCCAGGTTGTGTTTTAGCAACTCCATTAGGTACTCTCTTCAACCACAGCCTGAGTACTGGCTTTGTCCCTGCTGAATGGAAAACAGCAACCATCACTGGAGGTACAGCAGCAGTCCCTGGGAAATAAAGACCCATAAGCTTAACTAGCCTTATATGTAAGGGCATGGAATGAATCATCATGGGCCTTATAACTAAGAATATAAGTGATCTCCAAACCCTTGATCTGTCACAGTTTGGTTTTGTCAAAGGCAGGTCATGCCTGCTTAACCTGGTAGACTTCTTCAAAAATGTCACCAGAGCCATAGAAAAATGCATATCTGTGCATACAGCCTACCTTGACTTAGCCAAGGCCTTCAACACAATCCCATATTTGGGCATCATTGATAAACTCTCCTAGTTGAATACTAACCCTTAGGGCGGCCACGGTGGTGCAGCGGTTAGTGTTGTCGCCTTACAGCAAGAGGTTCTCTGGTTCAATCCTCGGCTGGGGTGCCTTCTGTGTGGAGTCTGCATGTCCTACCTGTGGTCGCATGGGTTTCCTCCGGGTGCTCCAGTTTCCTCCCACATCCCAAAGGCATGCTATATGTGGATTGGACAATCTAAATTGGCCCTAGTTGTGAGTGTGTGTGTGTGCGTGTGTGCCTTCTGTGGAAGGTTGGGTGCTGGGCTGGAATCTCGACACCGTAAAACTCTACTGCCAATCATGAGCAGACAGGTGATCCTCTGTGGTGACCCCTAACCGGGAAAAAGCCGAAAGAAGAAGAAAAAAAGTTGAATACTAACCCTTATGTTGTCAGGTGGGTTGCTAACTGGCTCACTGACAGAGCACAGTCAGTCAAAGTTGGGAAATTTACCTCAACCAGCAGACCTGTCACCAGTGTAGTTCTACAGGGGGTCATTGCCGGTTCCCCTATTGTTTGCAATATAGTTCTCAGAAGTTCAGGCCAAAGCAGAAGGGCTGTGGCTGACTAAGTGTGTTGATGACTGCAAATTATGTGCAATCACTGAATCCACAAACAATGTCAATATACTTCAAGAGGGAATTACACAAATCAATAATTGGTGCCAAAGCCATGGACTCAAACTTAATGCAAAAAAATGCATTATCATCCCCTTCGGTAAAAATTATATCCCTGCAGAATATCATGTAAATAATGATACCCTAAGTAACAACTCAGTAGTGAGAGACTTGGGAATGCAAGGTGACTGTAGCCTAAACTTTGACCACCATGTAGTAAGGAAGGCATTCTACGTTGCACACCTCATTAGCAAAGGCATTGCCTCAAGAGCAAAAGAGGTTATAACACCACTGTTCTCAGCTATCATCAGGCCAATATGCTCCCTTTGGAATGTACCTTACCATGCACCTGCAGCAACCTGAGAGACCTCAAAGATTTCTAACCAAGAAAATTCAGGGTCTCCAGAACATGTCATACAGTGACAGACTGAAGTCACTGTCACTGTACTCAGTAGCATACAGATGACTTAGAGGAGACTTGTGCCTGGCCTACAGAGCAATCTCAGATCCAAACCTAATGGAAATGCTGCACATCTGCAAGTCAAATGGGACAAGGGACACCCGTTCCAGGGACCTTAACCTGGTCTGTGACATAAATAGGACCTGCTGGACAGACAGATATGCCTCTCAGAGGTTGCCACTCCTCTGGAATTGTCTACCAGTTCACATCAAACAAAGCCTCTCTATGATCCTGTTTAAGTGTAGCCTGGATGACTGGATAGGAAACCATAAATTCTTGCTGGGATTTCACCTGTGACCCTCCTAGATATGGGCAGTCATTGCTAACTAAGATGTCAAGTTTAGGCAACATCCTTTATATTGGGTTTCTCTAGTACTATACCGGGCACAAGCTAGCCTTATAAAGACCTTTGGGTCAATAGCCCATTAACCACCTATGAGAGTTTCTCCCCAGGTTTCCACTGCAAAGAAGCTACTACTGCCAAGTTCAATCCCTAGTCAACATCAAAATAAATACACATACATACATATATACATATATAGCATTGTCTTTCGGCTTTTCCAGGTTAGGGGTCACTGCAGTGGATCACCGGTCCGATTGATTGGCAGTGGTGTTTTTACAGTGTTGAGTTGCCAGCCCAGTGCCCAACCTTCATAGAAGCCACACGCAAATGCACTTACCTGCATGTCTTTAAATATTCACTCGACCACAGGGAGGACATACAGACTCCTCACAGAAGGCGCTCCAGCCAAGAATTGAACCAGAGAACCTCTTGCTATACATATATATATATATATATATATATATATATATATACACATATATGGATTCCTATTACAAGAATGAAAGTTCACTACTTTGAACTTGTAATAGCAAGCCTCACTTCTGCGAAAGTTCACTTTAACGAAAGTGAACTTTTGCATAAGTGCACTTCACCAAAAACACCGCAGCACAGTGGAAGACATAAAAAACAAGCTATGTCCTCCACTATGGTGCGATAGTCACGGACCTTAGGGTTAGGGCACGGGTTAGGGTAAGGGGATAGTTAGTAAAGCTATCCTCTTACCCTAAACCATGCCCTAACCCTAAGGTTCTTGACTATCACACCATAGTGGAGGACATTGCTATGTCCTTCACTACGCTGCAGTCATCACGGACCTTAGCTTTAGGGCACAGGTCATGGTAAGGGGATAGCCCTATGGGCTATCCCCTTACTATGACCCGTGTCCTAACCCTAAGGTCCGTGAGTACTGCACGGAAGTTCAGTACAACACCCGTTCGTTGTACTGAACTTCGCGTAAGTGCAATTTCGATTAAGTGCACTTTTGTTGCAGTGAGCATTCCATGCACTATTTCAAATTAGTGAAAATTCGATCTAGTGTATGGAACCCATATATATATATATCTGTGTGTATATGTAATCATATATAGATAGATAGAGTTGTAGATCTATAGATATAGATAGAGCCATGCCATGCATATTAGCCTTTCGAATAGTATTTCAGAGAATAATAATGTGTCCCTGTCATGCAATGTGTGGTTTATTGAGCCATTTAGGAGATTTCATTTCATGCCTAAGTTATTCATTTTTGGATGAGGCAGACCACTAACTGATAAATGCTGGCTATTTCATTAGATTGCTTCATATTTTAAGTATAGATATCAGCTTGCTGTTTTGAGGTAAAAGGATTTTCGTCTCTGAGGATGAACTGCAGCATTTTTCTTGCCTTCTTCAGATAATTTAGAGTAATGCAATATTTCACTGTTAAGTGTTTCTAACCATTTTGCAGGACATTAAAATGCAAATTAGCCTGCAAACACAATGGGATGTTGAGCAGTTTTAATTAGGGGTATAAAATAAGGAACCTATTTGACCTTTTTTATTGATAAAGCAGTGTGCCAAGACTCTAGACCTCAGTCCATTTCCCAGTAGATTCAAATGAAAGGCTGACAGAAATATTTTTTTTAAATAAGACTGCAGTAATCGTTTGTTACGAGGTCAATCAATAGTCTTCATGGAGCTGGATAATAGACTAGTAGAGACTGCTGTTTATTATGATTTATTTAGGTCATGAAGCTATCAAAGTAGGACTTGCTGTTAACAGAGCTGGGAGGATGACGGAGGCTAATAAATTCAGAGCAGCGTATTACTGGAGAAAAGTGTGCAAAGTGCAGCAGGTTAATTAACCTTATACCTGCAAATCTCTCAAGCCAGTCATCCAAAACCTTCCATCCATTAAAATGTGAAGCAAGTAACAGGGACAAACTTTTCCTCTAACTGTAATGTACTTCACTTTATGTTGGCTGAACCAATCCTTCAACTAATATTCAAGCTTTCTGTTTAGTTTGCACATATTTACAGGAACCGTTTAGAAAAAAAAAATTTAAAACATTTAAAATGGAATCCGTGTCCTTTAGTGTGGTACAAATATGCTTAAATGTAAATTAACTCTTGTTTTCTTAAGTGGGAAAAATAAATATGTATATTGCTAACTTTACAGAAAAAAAGTCAGGTGGTGGCTACTATTTATAATATATAATATTCATAGATAAAGAATACTTTACTGGTCTCATAGTGAGTGTACAAAACGTTGAACATTAGATAAAACAAAGCTGACCTCTGTTACCTTCAAGAGTTATATATGAGCTTCCTTAGCTGCTGGTATGCAAAATGATTAATAAGTGCAACAGAGTCCTTAAACAAAACACCGTAAGTGTGCTATGGTGCTCTTCATATTCAAATCCTTAGATTTCACTGTGAGCCTTATTTGGTCATGCATACATGTGACCTTGTCAGAAAGAACAACAGCAGCAAAAAGTGGCGAAAAATGTATCTGCTAAAATGACAAATTACTGCATGCTTTTTTTTCCATCATAACTTCACTCGTGATATATTTCTACAGGCCTCCTAGCTACTGTCATACATGCTTTTTAACAAAGGTATTCAATTTTTACCAGATATTGCTGAGTATCTTTTCTCTAGCACTTGTTATGTACATTCATTTGTAGTAATGGAGCTGGGATGCTGCTGTAATCTGGCAACTCCCTATGTAGGTTTAAAGCTGCCGCTGGTATACTGTTATTTCTTACAGAGAAATTACACAGATTCCTATAGTGACAATCGAACTGGAACTACTTTACAGACCAATATGGAATTTTTAAATCTGTATTTCATCTTTCCTTTTCTCTGCCATCCCCTGTCAGGTATGAAGTAATTGAATTCAAACATCACCTTGATTTCAGAATGCTGCAGAACAGCAACATATATTAGTGAGTCCGGTTCTGGTTCCTACAGCATGGTCACCATGAATAGCAGCTGGGCGAATATCAAGTCCCATCCAATATAATTTTATTTGTTTTTGGTTTGTTTCCCTTTGACAGTCCATACAGACCTGAAATATCAGCTGTGGTTCAAGATTTTTTGATCAGACTCCCTTCACCCATAAAAGTTCAACAATTGCTTAACAGCTCCACCCAAATGTTATGCTTTTCAACTGACAGAGTGTTTTTTCCCCTTTAGTCTAGTTCAGGAGTGTGATATTATTTTAAATTTTACTTTCTTAGTTTTATGCCTGTATCAGATTTTGTCTCTCTCCATATCATTTTGTATTTCTGTAAAATCATATATTATTTCTTTCTGGAATTTATAACAGCATATATTATATCATATCATATCATATGGACTCTCTGGCTGAGGCAAGCCAGTATGTGTAGGTGGCTACATTTAAAATATATATAGCTTAAAAATTAAAACATTTTGTTCTCCGAGTCATGCTATATTAATCGAGTGAAGGTTACGGACCGGGTTAAGGTAAGTGTGCGAATGAAGGTGAGTGTGCAATTGGGCGTGGGTTAGGTGAGTTAGGGTTGGGGCACTGGTCAGGTAAATGTGCAACTGTGTGGACGTGAGGGTTAGGGTGAGGTAGGTGAGTTAGGGTTAGGGAGCGGGTAAGGTAAGTGTGTGATAGTTAGGGTCCTTAGGGTTAGGGTTGGGTTAAGGTTAGTGGATAGCTAGTGGTGTATGTCTGGATTAGTGTAGGGTTTTGTGAAGTGTATGTGTGTGGATTATTTATTTTGGTGTGCTTGAGTTGTGTGCATGTTTGTCGGAACAGCAAATTTTTTCCCTGGGAAAAGATTTGCTATTCTGACTGTTCGGTTTTCTGGTGTTTCGATTGAATGGGTTCGATATTATAACATTCGATGTTTTTTTTACTTCGATGTTATAATATAGACCTTTTTAAACATATTAAAAACAATAATTGACATATGTTTGAATTCTGTCTAATAGATAATGCATTCATAGATGTAAAAGGGGGGTCATGGAAAGATGGGCTTAAGGTAAAAGAGCTGAAATGTGAATTAAAGACCAATGTCACTGGTAAATATGGTTTAAATGAGATGGTTTCTATCAGCAGTGTTTTACAACATTGTAAAATTGTGAATTATAACAATATTTAATGAAAGGAAGTGTTTATTTTACTTTTTGTAACAAGTATAGTCAAGAATCATGTTCATAGACATGCTATGTTATTTAATGTGCAATATCTAGGGGTCCTGGTAGTTTTTTAAAAAGGATTAATACTTCTAAAGAACAACAGTTTTTGTTTTATTACTGTTGTTTCTAAAGTTTTGAACTTAAAATGCTTATTCAACATAAACTGCATGTACCTGAGTGGGTTTTCAGGTGCTTGTCACTTTAAGTTAATGAGATGGGTGGAGGTAAGGTTATTTAAGGACAGGAATGGAGTAAGCAGATGTCCTTCAAGGATGCATCTGCAGTCCTAACAAATGGGTTGTCCTGCCTCAGGCAGCCCTTCGGTCGGCCGGATTCCAAAGTCTGGGTCTGGCCTCGGCTGATGTCGCACTTCACCCGACGTCATAGCTGCTAGGGTATAAAGGCATCAGCCGACGCCATTTTCCCCAGTCTTTCTTGCCGCGCGGTGCCCGAAGCAGAAGCTGTTTGCAAGTGCCGGTCGGTCAGATCCAGAGATTTCAGCTTACCGAAGACTTCTAAAAAGCTAAGTACCCCGTTGGGGACTCTTTCTTGCCTCAGCCAATGTCAGACAAAGTAAATAATTGTTTAACTTGTGGGAAACAAATACCTCATAAGGATATACACTCTTACTGCCTACCTTGCTTAGGCCCAGACCACGACGTATCAGCCTGTTTAGCCTGTGCTTCCTTCAACCGACGGACTCTTAGACGTCGGTCGGAGTTTGCTGAAGAGTTTTTTGGCTCCACTTTTGCATATAAAATGCCGTCGGAGACTCCGACTACACATTTAGCTAAAAAACGCAAAGAAAAGGACCGACACTCGTGGCCCGCGGTTTCAGCTGAAACCACGGTTAAGCCTACCGCGAGTGTCTCGGTTTCAGCAGAAACCGAGACCTCGGTTCTCCCTTCAGCCGAAAGCATGCCTCCGATTACCAAGGCCACACAGGCCATGGCTGAGTCGGCTACAGAAATTCCTGCTGATGCAGGCACACAAGAGTTGTCTGACACTATTCCGTTGGACATCTCTACTCCTGCACGTGGGGCAGCTAGACCCCCTGCTTCTATGTCTATCAAGGCCTTTTCCAGGGCTAAAGCAGCCAAACTTTCCAAGGCCTTACCTTCAAAAGCTCCCTCACACAGGCCTACCTCTAGTTCCCAGATTCTCAGCCTTGCTGAGGACCTTATTTCTTTGATCAGGGGATCCCATCCTCACGCAGATAGGGCCTCTCAACCCCCTCCTGATAAGAGGCCTAGGACTGAACCCCCTGAACCTCTGTCCTCTGACTACTCCTCGGATGATTCAGATGTATCAGACCATCAGGAAGGCCCGTACTCTCCTTATGAGGATTCTGATGCAGAAGACTCCATTCCTTCTGCCTCACCTCCAGAAGAATTTTCTTTTGGGGAAACCCTACACTCTATGAGGGAACACTTCCAATGGCAGGGTCAGGATTTTTCTGATTCTAGGAAAAGGCTAAGGACTTTTTTACACTTACCACAGCATAGGCCTTTAGCCATTCCACCTGTACTTTCAGTTGTTGATGATGCATACAATGATGCCAGTACTGCCCCTGATTCTCTTCCCCCGGCCCCTGCAAAGCCTGACAGATACTACAGGGTCCCGGATTCTCACTACCACTTGTATAAAGCTCATGCTGCAGACCCAGAAACCATTTCTCAGGGCCCTAAAGGTGTTGCAGCTGCCTCTGCCAAAAACCCACTTCCATCTGAAAGAGAATCTAGAGCATTAGAGAGATGGGGTAAAAAGGTTTATACATCTGCTACTCTTTCTGCCAGGGCTTTAAACTGTCAATTTCACATGATTCAGTACCAGGAATTTTTGTTAGATCAACTGAATAAAAAGCTGGCCTCTCCTGAACCTTTAGACCGTAAGTCCCTTCAGGATTTGGTACACAATTCTCAGCAGGTCAGTAATCATTTCTTAAAATGTGGCTATGATGCACTGGAGGCTTCATTTAGATCAGCTATGACTGGAGCTGTGATTCGAAGGCATGCCTGGTTAAAAGAACAATCCTTACCAGACCATGTTAAGTCTAAGCTCCTGGATGCCCCTATGGAGAAGCGAAGTTTGTTTGGCTCCCCTGCACAGGAGGTTCTAAAGAAAGTGGAAGAGAAAGCAAAATCTGTCCAAACAGTCAAGGATTTTTTGCAGGTCCAACCTCCAAGGTTTAGCAGAAATTGGCCTTCAAAGAATTGGTCCTTTCCAGACACCTCCAGACCACAGAGAGGCAGAAATAGACGCCCAAGAGGCAGAGAGGTCAATCTAGGGGTGCCTACAGGGGTCGTCAGTGGCAACCTGCCAACCAAAGAAGTGCCGCCACAGATGCGACTGCAACCACTTCTACAGGACAAACACAATGACTTGGCTCTGATTCCGCCTACCAGGGAACAACTGGAAGCACCCTTGGGCGGAAAGCTAGCCTTATTCTCAAGAAACTGGCATTGTATTACAGGAGACAAATGGACTTTACAAACAATAGACAAAGGGCTACAGGTTTCACTTCCACACTCTACCAAAAAAGAGAGGAATGCCAAACCTTCCACCAAGCCAGACATCAGAGGCTCTAAAACAAATCAGCAGTTTACTAAGGATGAGAGCAATAGAAAAGGTACCATCTATGGAACAAGGCCAAGGATTTTACTCCAGACTATTCCTTGTACCAAGAAAAGAAAATCAATGGAGGCCTATTCTCGATTTGTCCGCACTGAACACATACCTCATTGTTCCAAAATTCAAAATGCTGACCCTACAGCAACTTCTTCCCATGTTGGGCAAGGAGTCTTGGCTGGTGACTCTAGATCTCAAGGAGGCATACCTGCACGTCCCCATACAACCAGATTGCAGAAGACACCTCAGATTTCTTGCAGGATCAGAGCATTATCAATTCTCAGCATTGCCCTTTGGCTTATCTACTGTGCCCAGAGTATTCACGAAATGCCTGGCATCAGTTATTGCTCATTGCAGGCTTCAGGGAATTCAAATCTACCCATTCCTGGACGACTGCCTAATACAAGCGGCCAACAAGACAAAATTAATAAAGGATTTGGCCAATGTCATACAACTGCTGCAAGCCCTGGGATACACAGTCAACATACAAAAATCAAGACTAGTGCCATCCCAAAGGATAACATTTTTGGGTGCAGAACTGGACACAATAACTCAGATGGCTTTTCTCACAGAGGAAAAACAGAAGCAACTACCAGTCTATTTCATGGCCTTAACAAGACAAACTCAACCTACTGCAAGGAAAGTCCTGCAGGCCCTGGGTTACATGGCATCCTGCATAATATTGATCCCACATGCCAGGCTGCATATGAGAAAGTTACAATGGTACCTAAAGAATGTATGGTCTCAACACAGACACAGTCTAGAAGCCCAGATACCAATCATTCCATGCCTGAAAAAAGAATTCCTGTGGTGGGCCCAGGCCTGTCAGATAAACAGAGGACTGCCTTTCCACAAACCACATCCAAGACGGACCATCACCACGGACGCCTCAGACCTAGGCTGGGGGGCACACATGGAAGACAAGTGCATCCAAGGCCTATGGTCACAAGACCAGCTAAATCTACACATAAATCTAAAGGAGATGCTGGCAGTGAAACATGCAATCGAGGCATTCAGACCATTCATCCAGCAAGGACACCTGCTGATAAGGACGGACAATACCACAGTCATGTGGTACATCAACAAACAGGGAGGCACACATTCATACCCTCTATGCCGGACGGCAATGGACCTGTGGAACTTGGCCCTGAATCTCAACATCCAATTGCAGGCCAGATTTGTACCAGGAAAAGAGAATTCACTAGCAGACAGCTTAAGCAGGACTACCACGGATGCTCACGAATGGATGCTGCATCCGGATATTTTCAAAACCATAACAGAGAAATGGGGAAGGCCAGAGATAGACCTGTTTGCCTCCCCACACAACCACCAACTGAAGAAATTTTGCTCAAGAGTATACCACCCACTTGCCTGGAGGGTGGACTCCCTTTCTTTCAGCTGGAAGGACCTGACAGTATATGCCTTCCCACCTCTTCCTTTGATGTAGAAAGTTCTACTGAAGATCAGAGAGGAACAGCCAAAGGCAATTCTGATAGCTCCAGACTGGCCAAGGCAATATTGGTACCCGCTACTGAGAAGCATGTCTCGGACGCATTCATGGCATCTACCTCTATGTCCTTTACTTCTAACGCAGAACAATTACAAGACCCTGCATCCAAACTTAAAAACACTACAGCTAACTGCTTGGAAAATTGCATAAAACAAAATCAACTTGATTTATCTCAGAGGGTCAAGGACATTATCCTGGAGGCTCGCAGACCTTCCACAAGGAAAACATATTCAGCCAAATGGAAAAGATTCCTCATTTGGAGTGCCAAAAAGGGGGAAAATGTCACACTAACAAACCTAGCACACATCCTGGAATACTTAGCAGAACTGTTCCACAATGGCCTGTCCTACTCTTCCATTAAGATACATGCATCAGCAATTTCAGCAGAGTACAACATGGATCCTCCGGTCTTCTCTCATCCTCTCCTCAGACAATTTTTGAGAGGGATCAAAAATGTAAAGCCTCCAAGAAAAGCACCTTTACCTGCATGGGATCTCAATTTTGTGCTAGAAAAGTTAACACTTCCCCCTTTTGAACCAGCAGCAACAGCAGACTTACAGTTCTTATCTTGGAAAACTGCTTTCCTGCTAGCAATCACTTCAGCAAGAAGGGTATCTGAGTTACAGGCATTAATGGCAGTGCAGCCTTTCCTTATCTTCCATCAGGATAGAGTGTCTCTGAGAACCAATCCTACTTTTATGCCAAAGGTGGTATCCAGGGTATCCTTGAATCAAGCCATACATTTACCTACATTCTTCCCCAACCCACAGAACAGGGGGGAAAAACTACTACACACCTTGGATGTACATAGACAACTGCGCTACTATCTGGACAGAACCAAGAACAGCAGAAAAACTGACCAGCTTCTGGTAGCATATGCAACAGGAGTGCAAGGAAAAGCAATTTCAAAACAGACAATTTCAAAATGGATAGGAAATTGCATTCGATTCTGCTACTCATTTCATGGAAATACAACTCCTGAAAATATCAGGCCTCACTCCACAAGAGCTACAGCCACCACTACAGCTTTCCTACGAGGAGTGGCTACCAAAGACATCCTAGAAGCTGCTACTTGGAGCTCCGTGCATACATTTGCCAAGCATTATAATCTTCCTTTATACTCCAGATCCCGAGCAGGTTTTGCAACTGCTGTTTTACAAGGGATCTTTACTACACCATCATTATCTTAGTACCTCCTCCCCCAGTTTGGCTATGGTATTCTACCCATTTGTTAGGACTGCAGATGCATCCTCGAAGGACATAGTACAGTTTTGTACCTACCATAAATGTAGATGTCCGATAGGTATGCATCTGCAGTCAGGATTACCCACCCTCCTTCCCCTCTGTGGTATTCCTAGGGTACTTACCCCTCTTTTAGCTAGCTGGGGGAATCTATTATGGTGTATTTGTTTGTATGTATATATGTGTATATATATATTTTGCTTTCTTCTGTTTGGAATTATCTGCATTTATCCAAATTTAGCCTTCCTAGAGGGCACCTGGCATCTGGGGCAAGAAACACTGAGGAAAATGGCGTCGGCTGATGCCTTTATACCCTAGCAGCTATGACATCGGGTGAAGTGCGACATCAGCCGAGGCCAGACCCAGACTTTGGAATCCGTCCGACCGAAGGGCTGCCTGAGGCAGGACAACCCATTTGTTAGGACTGCAGATGCATACCTATCGGACATCTACATTTATGGTAGGTACAAAACTGTACTTTACTCTAACAAAGTCCCATTAACCGGGACAAAAGCACTCAATGAGTTTTTAATGAGATTTATTTTCACAAATGTTCTTGGTTTTAAATGGTGTTTTTATCATCCTTTTAATAAAACAAAGTAACTAATGAGCGTTTGGTGATTTGTTGCTTTGGTTTGGGTTTTTGCTTTCTCACTAACACAATCAAGGGTCTAAATCAAAAAACTATGCAGGCCATCTCAAAGCCTTGTCCCTTTTCGTGGTATAATACAGGTTTATAAGGTTCATAGGTTCATAGGTAGGTACTAGGCTATCGGCCTAAGGGCCTACATAAGTCTAGCCAACAAGGTTCCCTGGCTTCCGCCACCCAAGAAAGTAATTTTCCTGTGCCACTGTCAAACAGAGACACAGAAGTGATTCCCCAGGGTGTATTTCCTATTTCCCATCCACTCATCAAGATTTTTCTTGATGAGTGCTAATGAAGAACTTTGCTTGACATAGATGGGTAGCCTGTTCCAGAGTATGGGAAGTCTCTGGGACAGGAATCTATCCCTCCAGCATGTCCTGTTTATTGCGGTGACAAAGTTTAGGTCCCTAGAGCATGTAGCTCGGAGTGATTGGGATTTCTTTAGGTGTAGCATGTCCAACAGCTCTGGGTTTGACATAGCTTTATATGTTAGGCAGAGATCACCTTGGAGTAGGCGATATGCTACAGAGTAAAGCTGGAGTTTTTTGAGGCGGTCAGTGTAGGGCATTTGTTTGAGGCCAGTAATCCTCTTTGTGAGGTACTTCTGCGGCCTTTCCAGCTGCTGCAGATGTCTTGTGAGGTACATTCCAAAAGGGGCATTGTACTCTATAATGGGTCTAATGAGTGTCGAGTAGATGGGAACAATGACCTCTTTTTTCCTGGATGAGAACCCTTTTATGATAAGGTGTGCCACATAGAAGGACTTCCTGACTAATGTGGCGATGTGACTATCAAAGGAGAGACTACAGTCCACCTGGGTCCCAAGGTCTCTTATCACACATTCGATGTTAAGTAGATTTCTGCCTATGTGGTAATTCATGGGTACAGAGTTTTTACCAAAGGGGATAACACTGCACTTTTTGGCACTGAGCTTGAGACCATGGCTCTGACACCAGGCATCTGTCTCAGTGAGGCCCTTCTGTAGGATGTCCACATCATTTGGGGACTTGACTATGGCTCCTAGTTTGCAGTCATCTGCAAACTTCTTTAGCCAGAGGCCTTCTGTGTTAGACTGTACTTCAGAGAAGTAGATACCAAACAGGAGAGGTCCCAGGATGGAACCCTGTGGTATTCCACTTGTCACTGCTTTGAGGTCAGATTTGGAGTCTGCAACTTTTACAGTGTGGGTTCTGTTAGTGAGCCAGTTGGTAACCCATCTTGTGACATAGGGATTTATACCTAGTTTAGTGAGTTTAGCTATAATTCCAGAATGGGGGATGGTGTTGAAAGCCTTGGCGAGGTCAAGATAGGCTGTGTGAACCACCTTACCCTCATCTACGGCTTTGGTGACTGCCTCAAAGAAGTCGATCAGGTTCAGGAGGCATGATCTGCCTTTCACAAACCCGAACTGGGTGGGATCCAGAGCCTTGCATATGCTATCGTTTCAGACCTACTACACATTCGCAAGTCCAGTAGTAGCAAGAACACCGACTCATGGGATCTCAGTCTCTTTTCCACATAAATAGAACATGATGGAGGAATAGTATGTATCGCAGAGAATTCATTTTCTGTGGAACTGTCTTCTTATCCACATAAAGCAAAGCACTTCCCTTACTCTATTCAAATGGAGTTTCCATGAATGGATGGAAATTGCAAATGACTCCCTGGTTTTAGCACTTATGTTACTCATTATTTTTCTATTCACATCTGGGTTTTTTCATACACAAAGTATAAGTGCTAAAAATTGCCATGGGAGTGTAAGGCTAGGCTTCTTAAGATGCTCACAGATCAGTTGCCTGGTAAGTACCTATAAACCTATGAACCTATATGGGAGTGTAAAAGCCACTGAAAAATATAGAGGATTGTGCCCAGGTCACTGATAATAATCATCTTATTATATTTAAGCTATAAATGCCAAGAAATTTACCTTGAGCGAAAGGAATGAAGCGATGCAAATCATGAGAGATGAATCCTATCATCCATGTTGAGAATGGATAACAAGCAGTTATGATGACAGAAACAGGATCATAACTCTCTGTAGTGCGTGGAGCTTTATTTGCTCCATGTATTACCTGTTTCAGGAAAAAATAGAAACATGAGGTATCTTACAGTTTTAAAAGCCATAAAACATTTAGTGCAGCCACACAGACAGCAGACAGAAGCAAAGTGTTTGTGCATGTCAATCAATACCTTTAAAAGGTGTTAGACACCTATCTCTGTCATACCTTCGAGTGTGTGTGTGTGTGTGTGTGTGTGTGTGTGTGTGTGTGTGTGTGTGTGTGTGTGTGTGTGTGTGTGTGTGTGTCTGAGTATCTGAAATATCTAGCTAGATAGGTATATGTATATATATGTGTATTTATAGCGAAAGAGAGAGAGAGAGAGTGTGTTAGTGAAGTGCATAACAGATTTAAAGCTGTAAGAATGCTTTAGGCACTCTTTTGTTAATAGCACACTGAAAGGTACTTAAAACTTTCATAAGCAGCATTCTTGCATTGGGCAGGTGCTTAACAGTGTTATCTTTTTTTCCTTAGCTTCAGAATGTAATTGCGGTGCTCCATGCACTATATTTATTTACTAAGCAGTTTGCTTAAGTATGTGAAGACGATTATTATTTATTTTACCTAGCTCAGCTTATTGTCATTAACATCTGTTTTTTGTGTGTGATCTGCATTTTTTTGTTTTTAATATGATATAAAAACAGAGCATTTGTTCCATCTGAATATGTTTTAATTTAAAAAAATAATCATGAAGAGAAGATAGCTGTGATAGTAACTGGTTTCCTGAACTGGGATAGCATCAGTGAATGTATCTCTTTTTCACCTTAATACTTTATATTATAACTCTATAGTGTTATCTTTCTGTAGTATTTACTAGTTTGGTGTAAGCATCTTTATACTAAATTAAAAACATTTAAGTCCCTGGAGACTTAGATGGTGTCTCTTTTTATTGATAACTTCCTCACAAGAGCTTATGCTGTTTTCTCTAGTTCCCTTACATAAACTAAAATGGTAGAATTCATTATCTTCCGTGATACTTCAAGGAGAAATTAGGAACGTTCAGGATCCACAGCTTTTAAGTAAAGTCCTAAACATGAGGAGTACTAGCCACAATATGTGCTTCATAGGTTCATAGATAGGTACTAGGCAATCAGCCAGCAGACCATTACAAGCCTAACAAATGACCCACATTCACAAGTTCCATCCAGCTTTAAGGAAGGTAGTACAATATAGACTGGGGGGAATTTCAGGCCACCCCTTCACTTATCTAGGTTTACCTTGAAGGTGACAAGGGTGCTCCTCTGCTTGACATGTAGTGAAAGTTTGTCCCAGAGGTGTGGGATAGTTTGACAAAACCACTACATACAGCTACACATAGCAACATTTTATCCAATGCCTCTATTACTAAACCCTTAAGGGAAAGTGCACAGCCAAATTTCCTGGTTATTAGTGAATCTATAGCCACCCTTATGTCTCCCTCACCAGACTAAGGAGAGAGAGAGTCACAGTTAGCTGCCTTTTTGGGGCTTGGATCTGTCAAGTCATACAGGCACTCAGGTCACTTGAACCACAGGTACATGTATGACTCTGTCATAGTCCATGTGGGTGTTAGTGACCTGAGATTTACCTCCCTTAACTATATGAATCAAGACATGATCAAGCTTGCTAATTATGTGTCTCAGGAATGTATGAGCCTAGCACTGAGCAGCATACTACTCTCTCCAAAGAAAATGCCAAGATGCCAACAGAAAATGATTGATTTGAACAATTGGCTTACCTTCTGGTGTCAGTCCAAGGCGGTACAATATTTGACAGCTGGGAAGACATGGTTGACAGACCATACTGTTTTGCTAGGGATGGCCTACACTTATCCTCTCTAGGCTTTCAGATATTGGCAAAGACCTTTTCTAACCCATAGTGATTTTTTTAGGCAATGCAAAACTGATAAACCACCCAACTTAATGGAACCTACAAAGGAATATCTGAATGTGGTACTGCTCAATGCTAAAAGTCTTAACAAGAAATTCCACTCCCTGCGAGCATTCCTCTCCCTGGAGCGGGTAGACATCAGTGTAGTAATGGACACATGGTTTAAAGTCACTGATAGTACCTGGCAACGCAAATTTATAATGCCTTTCACACCTTTAGACCTGCTACTGTACTGGAGGGAACTAAAGGTGAAGGATTCTCAGTCTATATTCAAACCAAACTCATGTCCAGATGTATGATCACTGGAATTCATACATTTGCAATGCACCATAACAAGGTGTCGTACCATATCTTTGCAACCTATAGGTCCTCCTCCATGTCCCTGGAAACCCATACTACCCATCTCAATGTACTAGAGTCCCTCACCATACAACCCAATATGATATTCATGGGGATCTCAACTATACCACTACAGACTGGGAATATTACACCACTTCTAATGCACAAGTCCAGTGATTCCTAAACTTTGTTAATACATCCTGAAACAGTTGTCCCATTCTCCTACCATGGGTACAGACATCTTGACCTTGTACTCACAAACATGGGGGAGCAATGTCGCTCACCTGATGTAATCTCTTCCCTCATCAGATCTGACCATAAGGCAGTATTGCTTGAAATAAAAATTTAATCCGTGGATCCAGCAAAATCAAAAACCTTTAGGAACTATTCCAAGGCTAACCTCTTTCTCTAATAAGTGACACCTTGGCTAAATAACAAACACCACCAAACCCAGTAAACACCATAGCATGAGTGAGCTATTTATAAAATCTCTGTACAGCCATAGTGATAGCTGTATAGAGCGAGCTGTGCCTACTCATACTAAAAATAAGATAAACTCAAAAGATAACCCACCCTGGTGGAATCACAATATCAATCGGTTATACAACAGAAGAAAAAAAAATTTTGGCCAAGCGTAGGAGGAACAAAGCTCTATGTACTAAAAGCTTCCCAAACAATCTATATAGGCAGCTAAGAAGGTTAATTAATTCTTCAAAGGCTATGTTTGAGGAAAAAGCTTCTCAGGCAAAGGACAAAGCTTGCAAAGCTTTCTACAGCTATGTCGATAACCTCAGGGGAAACATGCAGCAATGCACAGAACTGATTGTAACAAATCTAACTGAGGAGTCTATAAGAAACTGAGTTCAGAAATATGTTTGCCAGTTGTTCCTGATAAATCAGACGTTTTGATGTCACTGATCTTTTTAGTTAGGAACCTCTGAGGTTTCTTAAGTTCAATGATATGTTTAGACAAATACCTGCCAAAAGGCAGGTATTTTACAATAATGGGTCTGATAAGATATGAATACAGATCATTAATGATTCTTTGGATCTAAGGGTAAATACTTTAGAAATTAGATGAGCCAAGTAGAAGGCTTTCAGATCTATTGCAGAGACATAATGGTTAAAAGATACTGAACTATCAACAAGTGCCTAGATGTCTTACTTCACTGTTTGATTGGAGGGGTGTATCACCGCTATGCTATGGGGAAATGTTTTGTTTACCAAGATTAACTATACTTCATTTTTTTAGATTTAATTTGAGACCACTGTCTTTGCATCAGTTGTTAACGTGGTCTAACTTATGTTGAAGCAATTATGAATCAGTGGAAGAGCAAATAATAACACCACATTTAAATTCATTTGCAAACTTAGATAAGCGTAGGCCAGGAGTGTTAACCTGGAAGTCTGAGAAACAGATGCCTAATAGAAGATGGCCCAAAACTGAGCTCTGTGGTATATCACTGGAAACCTTTTTTATTAGTTCATAGGTAAGTACTAGGCTAAATGCTCTTGCAGGCCATTTTAAGCCTAACCAGTTTCCCTTTATGTGCTATCCCATTTGGTTAGTGGCTGGCCTTACCCGTTCCATGGTTGATAATTATATAAATATATATTACCCCTATTGAGAATGACTGAGATGATACTGCAGATTATTTGAGGGGAGCCATGCATAGGATAAAGCATTTAGGAGCTCCCTCTGTCCATTAGGAGTATGGGGGGCAGTCCTGGGGTAAATTTTCTATTCCCCATCCATAGATCCTAGTTGCACTTCAGTATAGACAAGGGTGAACTTGTTTTATGTGGATGGGGGTCTGTTCCAGAGCAAGGCCAATAAGATTATTCTGAATAATTATTTTTCAGCTTTGTGTTTGCAAATCTGATAGTTATTGCCTTGTTGGATTGACTTGACTGCAGCTTGAGCACATGACATTTGATAATGGGGTGAGTGGGATGGCTGTTACTCCTTCTCAACCATAACCCTGGCCTATGGCGGCATACATGGAAATTAATGCAAGCTGAGTAAAATATGTATGTAATAACACATTTAAGTATGGAACAGTGAGCAAATGTAGCTACAATTATAAAAAGAAAATAAAAAGTAGAATCTGACCTCTAATAAAACACTAATGCAACTAGTTATAGTTAATTTCCTATAATTGTAGAATGATACATTTTAGACATGAGTAATGTATCACCCTTGTTCCACAATCCTAAAAGGAAATTACATAAATACATTTTTCTTTCCAGAGGGCATTTTGCTCCCTACATTATGATCCCTACATTGCCACATATGAATAAAACATTACTTTCTTTCTTACACTTTTGTAAGGTATTCAGTTTCTTCCATGTTGAGTATGGATAAAATCTCTTAATGCTTTCTTTAAGAATGAGTCTGTCTGGCTCTAACATCATATTCCCCATCACATTTTGATTTTGTTTTTCTTCCAGGCAAAGGATATTTCACATTACAAGGTATTTGATTACTTCCTTCTTTCTCTTTTAATAGATCATAATTTGACTGAATCTCTGGTGGACTCGTATTCATTTTACTGTGTACTGTCATTCACAGCTGCCTTTTTTTTCATCACATTGGGCAATGCATGAGTCTTTGAGGATTCACATTTCTTTTACTGTGTTGTGTCAGAGAATGTCAAAGGCTATAATACCTAAAAACCTAATTTCACTGACAGAAACAGAGGGAATGAGGCTACACTGCAGCTAACTGATTCCTAGTTTTACACATAATAATAACAACAATAAAACTAATAATAATAATAATAATTATAATAATAGTGTTAATAATAATACTTTAAGCACTGTGTTGTAATTGAATAAGAACATGATCACTGTAGACTGTTTAAAAATCATGGCAGAGAACACCAGACAGAGGACCACAGGCACTTTTATTTGCCTACGCATACTGTATTGCTATAATTGAGACTATCTTCACTCCAGGAGGAGCTTAGAAACAACATTCAGGTTGCCTGTGCTGTTTGACCAAGCATATCAAAACCTAGTAGATGACTTTTTCAAATAAACAGTTTCTTATTACTGTGGAGGACCATTAAGATCCCCCTGCACATCTTGTCACTTACTTTTAAAGAGCTAACAAACTCCAAAAGCCTTTACATGGTCTTACTCTGTTCTCTGCAATACGAATTGCTCAAGAACATTGACTATTCCTGCCCAACCACTGCAGTCATGGCTGTATTCAAGGGTGGCCTTTAGCTGGGAGTTTACCCAGTTCACATGGGTTTGAAGAGCCATTATCAAGGACCATTTGAAAAAAAATGCTTTAAAATGCCAAACTGCCTCATCAGAGCTGTTGGGAGAGGCTAAGTCTTGTTTGCTAAAAGGAGCTGTGGAATCGGGTCCCTATTAATTATTCGAACTTTTTAAAGTTCGAATGTCATATGGTCGACCCCATATGATCGAACTTGAAAAAAGTTCGAAGGTGAAAAGCAATGACTCCATATGGTGCAGAATGGGGCAATTTCCCTTTTCTGCACTAAAGTACGATCTCAGAGTTGGTATATTTAAGTAGTGGGTGTGGGGGGTTTGCCCCCCTGCTCATAGTGTTGAGGTAAGTTTTTTTTTTAAATTTTTTATTTTATTTTTGATGTTTCAAACTTCACTCATATGTTGTTGAACATATGAGGTTCGAAGTTTTGAAACTATGAATATATAATATAGACCCGTGGAATCAGGCCATCATTCAGAAAACACTGAGTAATTCTGCTTCTGCCTTTTCCTAGATCTGAAGGTAGTTGATCATTTCTGTCCAGTTTTAGATTTCAGTGATCTTAATCAGCACATCCACTGTGCACAGTTCCAGAAGGTGACTTTCTGAAGTCAAGTGCCACTGCTTCCATAGGGTGTCTGGATAGTGTCATTGACATGATAGATATATTTTAGCACATCAGTGTTTGGAATCATCACAAGAAATTCAACCAATTTACCCTTGGTAAACATCACTTCCAGTCCAATATTCATAGGTTAGTACTAGGTTAACTGCTGTTGTGGGCCATTTTAAGTCTAGCCAATTACTTGATGTGAGAATTAAACCTTGCACCTTGTGCTTGTAAGGTAAGCACCTTAACCATTATGCCAATCTCCCAACAACGTCTTGCCATTTAGGCTTTCTTCAGCATTTACAGTAATTACCAAGGTGCTAGCAATGATGATAGAAGCCTTGAAAGAGATGATAGAAGCCTTGAAAAAGAAGGATCTCCATCTGTTTCCCTGATGACTGGGTGCTGGTAGTCCCATCTATGGAGTTCAATACTCTTCAATACTTCAATACCAATAATTTCTATCATTGTGGGGGCCCAGGAGGTCGTGGATTTAACAGCTTGAGTGTGGATGTAGCACAGGTTCCAAACCCAGAACTTAATGCATCTCCTAGGTTTGATGACAAACATGATTTTATTGTGCCATTCGTATAACTACAAATGCAAGATGTTGAGGTGTCACTGCCTTTATAGAGTCACCATTCTTTTACTGGTGTCAGATTCACATAGCTGAATCCTGGAGTGTGAAACAAGTCACACCAACCTCTTGGTAGACTTACCTGTCCTACTTCCAAACCAGTCACAGGTTCTAACAACAGATGCTTCATTGGTGGGGTGTAAAACTCATGCAGTTTAAGGACTGTGGCTTTCCCTTCTCTCTGAAGGAATTGAAAATAAAAGTTATTCTGGGGTAACTCCTCATTAGATTAGATAAGCACTAATTTGTGGTACCTAAGCAAGCAAAGGTCTTGCATCCATACCCCATGTACAGGGAAGCAAGGCTCAAATGGCAGTAGGCCACAGACAGATGTGACACTCGCATAGGGGTTTATTTTGCATGAGAAGTGACAGAGCTGGCAGACTGAGTCTATTCTCCAGCCCATTCATGGAACTGCAGATTCAGAAGCTGTGTTTGGTGTAGGTGTCCTGGTAGTACACCATCTCGATACAGATATTTTTGACATTTTAGAGAATTTAGACCCCTCTTTGTTCTATTCAGCATGGCAGGACAAATGGGACATTGCAATGGCTGTATTGTCCATCCCATGGAGCAGAACATTTTTGCATTGCTTCCCACAATCATTACTAATTTCATGCCTCATCACAAAGTTCAGGGAAGAAAGAATAAACAAATTATCTTCATCCCTTCATGAGCAAGATTTATTTATTTATTTCCGGTTTGATGACCGGGGAGGTCCACTGGGCTCAAAGAGTCCGTTTTCAGTGGCGGCCCGGGGAGAAAAGCTCCAGTAATACATAGTACAAGCTCCATAATATGAAGTACAATACATAGTGGAAACAGAAACAAACTAAGCAAATTTTACATATAAAATAGCAAACACTAAACAAAAGTTAAACAGCAGCTTGGAGAAGGATGTAAAGCATATTTACATGTTTAGTGGTTGAGAACAGTAGTGCAAGGATTAGTACAGAGGTTTAGATAATCTGAGAATGATATAGAAGTAACATTAGCATGGATGAGTTCTTTATTCATGAAGATGGGCACACTTTCAGGCACTCAGGTAGTTAGTGGTACAGAAAACTCTTCTTGCCGTAGCCATGGATATCTCCCATGGTTTAGTTAACAAAAGACTCCACCTCAGAGTCTGGCTCTGATGTATATCCTTTGATTCTGCAGACCTCCTGGCAGGCGATTCAGAAGTAACTGAGTTTGACAGGAAGCATTCCATTCAGCAGATGTATGTCTCCAGGGTGACCTGATACTACCCCAGTCTATCATCTTTCAGGTAATCCCGGCCTATATCAAGGCACCAGTATGATGTGGGTATGAAAATGCATGGACAGCTAATTCTGCCTATCATGGGCTTGTAGGAGGCAAGATTGTGGCTCATTAAACAGCCCACTAAAGATATGCTGCATCTCTGTCTTCCTTTGAAAAAATCCCTCTGCTCAATATCACTTGTGCCTCATAACTGACTGGCTTACTTGTCAAACATTTGTGCCTGCTGGTTTGGTGGTACTAAAGTTTGTTTCTTGGAAAATGTTTTTTTCTGGTCACTATAACCTCAGCAATAAGGATGTCAGAACGACAGACCCTTATGTGAAGAGAACTTTTAAGTGTTTTTTTTTTCACAAGGATCAGATGTCACTTAGGACTAAACTATATTTCCTCTCAGAACTGATTTTCACATTGTGCATAAAGATCCCATAACAAACGAGTAACAGGTGCATGAGTTTAATTTATCAGGCACACATCCTTTCCAGCAAAGTAGGTGCAATACACAGACACACACACACACCCACACACACCCACACATGCCAACACACACACACACACACACACACACACACACACACACACACACACACACACACACACACACACACACACACACACACATATACACACCCATACACACACACAAACACACACATATGCACAATCAACCATCACCAAATTATATTGTGTACACATTTTTGAAGGTAACAGTACATCGGCTCATGGCAACCTACGCTTACAACAATCAAGTTTACTGTGCTGGCATGTTACTATGGACAGTAGATAAGGGGGGCAATGCACCCCAGCAGATAGCTTATGATAATTCAGCTACACTGACAGAAAGTCTTAAACAGTCCTTTGTATCTCCTACAAGTACACAGCAAACATAAATGCTAGCACTGAACAAAGAAGAAGGTGTAGCAAGTAACACAAACTTTAAAGTTTTCAAACTATGGCAGTGAAGGAGCAACGTTCTTGAGTACTTTCTCATACACAAATTAATAGTTCATCCTCAGAAGTGAGATGATGATCCCTGTGGCCTGTCTGCTCCATGTTGTGCTTATATCATGTAGATTACCCCTAATGTGTATGCTAATTAGTTCACAACTCATTAATGATTAATCACTCAAGATGTGCATCAAGCAGACCAGGTAAACATTATGTTGAGTTCTGCATGATGTCATGCACCTGCCTGAGCACTTATGGGGAGTTCTGTACATGCACAGGAAGCCCATTAAGCAGGAAGTGAGCATTTTCAAGACTCATAGCTTTCAAGTACCTCATTAGGTATAATATTTCACATATCAGGTCTTAAAGAGTTATGTTCCTAAACTGTTCATAATGAAAGAATCTAACACACAATCAAGTGTTACAAATACATTTATGTAATAACCATGGAAAATAGTAGTTGATGCTATTAATAGAGCAAAATAACATTGTAGAAGAGTGTGGTGCAACCTTTTTAATAGTCTGTGAGATTCCAACCTGTAGGTATTTGTAATGTGTTGGTACAGTTGTCAACATACTGGCCATGTGTTTCACAAATATGTGAGGTGAGGTGAGTGTTCCACATCAACTGATGTAATGTTCATGCCGTTTATACTAATCTGAATTTGGCATCAGTGTGGAGCATATATTCTCAGTGGCAAAGAGAGGGATGGAAATCTGCCATGCTTTATGCCTGAAAGTGCATCTTGTAACCATGACTATCCACCACCAGTCAGTTGACATCTCTGCCCTATCCTCCCATCACCAAGCTTTAAACAAGTCAAAAAAATGGATGATCATAAAAAACACATGTCCAAAAAGAGCTTATGAAATGAAATCCCTGCTTATGTACTCTTACATTGCACAACAATCGGCATCAAGCGGCATCATTCGTCATCACTGAACAGAAAGAAGAAAATTCCTATGCATGTGCTAAGACTTTGCCATTGGTTGCACACCTGAACTTAGCAACATTGCATCAGTAAACAAATCTGAGATTAAAAATAACATAAAATTAATGTAAGATGATTATGTTCTCTGTAACATGTTCCATGGCTCAATATATTGATGATGTGAGACTTCCATTTCAGTGCAGTACATGCATGGTTCTAATCCACTGAGGGTGGGATGTTGTTGTACAAATTTTTTTCATGTGTTTAATTGTAGTTCATTAATCATATCTTTCATATGAAAGCTTCAGTGGCATATTAAGCTAATGCACTGATTGGTAGATTGTGACTGAGCTATGCATGGGTTTCAATCCTGTCATTTGTGTTTCTTTTTAATTGATGTCCACTGTTGTCATAACCTGAAATGTGTGTTAGTGACACATGTCCTGTGAAAGATATGTGGCATGCATAGCTAATGTTCTGCTTAGTGACTTTTAACATGTTGCAAAATGACATAAACACAATACATGCACACATACCCACATACATGCACACACAAAGGATTGAAAGATTAAAATAAAACTTTTTGTGTACATATGTTGCACAATGCTTGGCTGACAGGTAACGATAAATAACTGTTGACATCTTATAGCAAAAACTGAAGAACAATTCTTTGATATTGCTAATGATCTGGTACCCATTGCGTGAGTGACCATAAACTAGAGGCATGCCAGAAAGCATTAATGATGTAACCGCAAGTTGACATAATTATCTGAACTCGAACACCTTTTATGGTTCACTGTACCCCAGACATACTGTATACTTTTGCACAAAGTATATGGAGGGGTTGTATCTCCACAATACTCAAGTCTGCTTAACAATGTTTATTTTGCAGTTCATTTACTGTTGCGTAACACCCTGCAAATGCATGCTGCTTGACAAGTTTAAGGACGTTATTCTGTGGCAAGTTAAGAAAGGAAGAATTAGACAGGCAGGGTTTCTAATCTCTTAACGTGTAAGGTGTGGAACTATGATGAATATGCTAATCTATTTGTTTTGGGAATCTCTGCAAATGTGTATGCTCTGAAAGCTAAATCTGTCAAGTTAAATGCAATTGATATCGCCATGGATTCAAAGGACAATCATAAGGCCTTTTTCAGCTATGTTAGGAACCTGGGTGGAAACTCCCAGATATGCTCAGAATTAGTCCAAAATGATACAAAAATCACTGAACCCACAGACATTGCCAACATACTGGCAGACAGGTTCAGTGCAAACTTCACCCCCTCTCCCTAAAGGAGAGATAACTATCCCAGCCGAGTGTAGCCTCCCGGACATCTCAAATGCGCAGGTGAAAGCTGCTCTCTCTAAAGCTAAAAACACAGCATCAATGGGACCGGATGGTGTCCCCGGCTGTGTGCTACACGAGCTAAATGAGGAATTAAACCCGCACATAAGGCAGCTGTTTAATCTCAGCCTTGCCACAGGATACGTGCCCAAGGAGTGGCGTACGGCAACTGTGGTCCCACTCCACAAAGGCGGTGCCTCTACGGACCCTGGTAATTACCGCCCCATAAGCTTAACAAGTCTAGTCTGCAAAGCTATGGAGAGGATCATAATGGAGCTCATAAACAAAGATATAGGGACTTGCAGACATTGGACCCGACCCAGTTTGGCTTTGTCAAGGGAAGATCATGCCTTTTGAACTTGGTTAACTTCTTCGAAACAGTCACCAAGGCCATTGATGAGGGAAAGGCAGTCCATACAGCCTACCTTGACCTTGCAAAGGCTTTCGACACAATACCCCACTCGGGTATTGTAGAAAAACTACCAGCTTAAATGTAAACCCATATGTCACAAGATGGGTTGCAAACTGGCTTAAGGACAGAACCCACAGGGTTAGAGTTGCTGGCGCTGTGTCAGACTCCAAGCCGGTCACAAGTGGTGTCCCACAGGGCTCGGTCCTTGGCCCCCTATTGTTTGGCATCTACTTCTCAGAAGTACAGGCCAACATGGAAGGACTTTGGCTGACAAAGTTTGCAGACGACTGCAAATTGGGCGCCATAGTGGAAAGTGCATCGGACACGGATATCCTTCAGAAGGGACTCACGGAAACAGATAGCTGGTGCCAGAGCCATGGCCTGAAGTTAAACGCCAAAAATGTATAGTCATACCCTTCGGGAAAAACAAGGTAACCCCAAGCTACCATATAGGTGGCAATCCACTAAGCACAGAAGAGGTTATCAGGGACCTGGGGACCCAGGTTGACAGTGGCCTTTCTTTTGACACTCACATTGCTAAAGTGGTTAGAAAGAACTTCTACATTGCCCACCTGATCATGAAGGATTCACATCCAGATCTAGTGAGGTCATTGTTCCCTGTACTCTTCACTTATCAGACCAATGATCGAGTACAATGCCCCATTCGGGATGTATCTCACCCGACATCTGCAGCAATTGGAGAGACCCCAAAGTTCCTCACCAAAAGGATAAAGGGACTCCAAAATCTGTCATATGCTGCCAGATTGAAGAAACTCCAGCTCTATTCAGTCGCATACCATCTGCTCAGAGGTGACATGTGCCTGACATACAAGGCCATGTCCAACCCGGAATTAATGGACATGCTCCACCTCAAAAATCCAAATCCACCAAAACCACTAGAGCAAGCGACTTAAACCTTAGCACGGATATAAATAGGACGTGCTGGAGGGATACATTTATCACTCATAGACTCTCTATGCAGTGGAATAAAATCCCGGTCCATGTGAGGCAGAGCACCTCGCTGACTCTGTTCAAGAGAAATCTAGACCTGTGGATGGGAGATCGTAGGTTTACCCCAGGAATCATCTCTGTGTCACTGCTGGACAGAGGCACAACAAACTAATGGGCACAGTATTTTTTCATATAAGGGGTGGCGTAAGCCACAATAATTTGGGCTAGGCTTATAAATGCCTTAGGGCAGATAGCCTAGTATAAACCTATGAACCTATGAACCTATTATTAACTATCTTAGGTTACAGTTGCTGTTGAGCATTTATTCTGAGCAGCAAACAGATGGAAAGAGGACTGCCATGTTTCACACCTTAAAGTATTATTGGAGCCATAACAGTACAGTACTAATATTATAATTCTCTTGCCATCCATTGTGCAAATAAAATTCTCACTAGTTACTGTCATTGCACAAAGAATGGGTGCCAATTCAGTGCCATTTTTCCTGACATCAGTTGAAGAGAGACTTATGACTCATAAGTAGAGATCTTTCTGTGTCTCATCATAAAGCTATACAGTCACAGGCTTCTGCAGAGGGATGATACTGGGTCTCAGTACAAGGCTGATGCCTGGAATATTTTGGCCAATGCTGACACCCATGCTACTGGCATCCCACACATGGCAGAACAGTACAGTCACCACTATAGTAACATAAGCTGTTGAAAGCCTGAGCCCAGTCACCACCTCAGTGTTGTAAGGATAACATAATGTACCTATCCATACACCCTGCCAATGCATGGCACCATGCCCATTTTTATCATGTTCCCTCTTTGTCTCCAGCTACTGTAGAGATAGAAAGGAAACAGGAGATGCACAAAGAGTGCCTGTAGTGCCTAAGTGTGCACCAGACATCTACGGGTTATTTTGTGAACCTACATGTTTCAGTAGCAACAGATCATAATTTAAACACTGGTAAAATACAGTTACAGAGCAAGAGACCGTCTGCCATTTCTAGCATTGCATACTGGAATTATTATGAGTGTGCAAAGGTAGAACAAAGATTCTTTATCTCACTATCAGCATAACTGGAAAAGTGGCTCACCATGTTATACCTATGTGCACTGAGCCGGCTAGGATGGCAGTGGGTTTAATCCCCACAACCACAAAAATAAAGGCTTTGTTGTCTTCCTGGGCTAATATTAATTTTCATACTAGTGGAACTAATCGAATTGTAAATGAAATAGTCAAGATTTTAAAATAAACATCTATGTCCTATGATGAAAATATTATTTGACCGTCACTGTTTTATGATTAGGAAATAAACATTTAAGAATACCACTTCATAATTTTGTATGTCTCTTTCCCCACACTCATTGTATAGAACTCCTTTTTATTTTAAATTCGTCAATATGTTACCAGTTAAAATACGGGTAAATTGCAGTGATACAGCAAAGCAAATTCTGCCATTAGTGGAATTCTATGCAGTAAATAGTATGACTGTGCAAAGGTAAAGAATGCAGATTCTGCATTCTACCATCTGCTTAGCTGGAAACATGGCTCATTGTGTTAAGTGACAATTGCTATGATGGCTGTTGGGTTAATTTCTACCAATCCCCTTCCTGCAGTGGGTTACTCCACACCCTGTCAGTCATGTCTGTCGTCTTCTGTTACCTAACCTTCCACTCTTAGCTATCTCTTACATCCTTGACTTTCTTCCACAACTTTTCCCCTCTCTAAGATAAAAAAGGACTGTCCGCAAAAAAATTACATCCCATATAACTCTCAAGTTCATCTCTGTGTGTAATTTACACAAATGATTTTGAAAAACTGGTCATCCACTATAGTGTGTTATTTTGACAGAATATTTACAATGCCATTTTTCCAAAAATGCAAAATGATAAAGAAAACGCTTATTATTTATGAAAAAGTTGAGCTGTGGTCCTATCCCACCTTCAGCCTGATCATTGAATTGCTCACCTAGTGTCCTACCCTCTGTTTGCTTACCATTTTCATCTTTGTCCTATCATTTCCAGCCTTTAACTTGGTCTAGAAATAAACACAACACATAGATGAGGATGAATGGCTTATGAACAGCAATACCTATTTCTGTACTCATCCATTGCACAATGGCTAGCATAGAACTGCATTGATAGTCCTGCTGAACAGAGGGTAATGCTAGTTCTCACCCTATGGCAAAAGCAAAGATGATTCCTTTACATGCACTACGACTTTGCCATTCGGTCACACAATTGAGTTGAGTGTTGGTGCTGACATAATTAAAATAAGGTAAGGTGCTCCTGTTTTCTGTCACTGCTTTCATGGATCATGATATGAGTGTTATGATGAATGCATTCCAGTGCACTTGGTGCAGGGTTCTAATCCACTGAAAGTGGGAAGTTGTGCCACATTTTTTATCTCAGTCTGCAACTGTCTTCTCTTCAGCAGATAAACTTGTAATATTTGCAGACTGATATCAAGACATCAAATATTGAAATGCTTGGCATGTTTGCTTGATATCATTCTGCAAATGGTATACATTTACCTGATATGTCTCAATGATGACTCCATAAAGGCAGGCAGACTTGCAGCCCTGGATAATGCACTAATATGAAGCATATAACTAGAGAGGCAGGGTTACAGTTACCTGTATTATATGTTCTCATTACCCTCCTCCATCCTGCTCAATCCCTTTTTCACTACATTTAGATTTTCCTTTTTTAGCATTTTCTACAACTTAGAGTTGTCAGACAGACACAGTTTAAGTTCTTCTGGGGCTTTACATGATACTACATTGATCTGGTGCATATCACTTACTCAAGCATGGTCTCTGTTCCATTACTGTATACCCGAGTACCTTTCATCATTCTTATATATATATATATATATATATATATATATATATATATATATATATATATATATATATATATATATTTTTTTTTTTTCCCTTACCTCAACACTTCATCCTAAGCAACACATTTATAACACCTGACATACTGATGATGGGTATTAAAACAAAAACAAATTACTCTTTGTATACATAGCACTGCATGATGGTTAGCAGAGAGCAGTTTCATTATTTAGAGCTAAGAAATGCTAACTTACAATTCACATCCTATGGCAAAAACTGAAAAAAATCCTTTGGCTGCTTTAATGATATGCTGACCATTGTGAGAACAATTTTACTCTTGATGTACAACAGAAAGCAACACTGATATAAGCATAAGTAGACATTATCAGTTAAACTGTTACAGCTGGCTTGGCTCAATGTATCCATGATGTGATGTTTAAATTGTCAGTAAGCTATGTGGGGGATTGTGATCTACAGATTACTGGTGTCTGTTTATCATTGCTCATTTCAGTCTTCCACACTGTTGCAACACTCCCTTCAAATGTCTGCTGTCTGACATCTGTTGTATGACATGATGTTCTTCGTGTTTCACTGTTGTAGTCATCACACTTGGGTTATCTGCCTGCAGGTAGCCCTCAGTCGGCCCGAATACCAGAGTCTTAATATTTCTGCGTCGGATGCTGTCGCTTCTTCCATGACGTCAGGTCATCAGGGGTATAAAAACCAGCAGCCGACGCCATTACATCAGTCTTTCTTGCCGAGGAGGAGCCCGAAGCAGAAGCAGTTCGCAAGTGCCAGTCGGCCGCTACCTGAAATTTTCATTTTTCGAGTTGATAATTCTGAAGTCTTCTAAAGCTAAGTACCCCATTGGGGATCCTTTTTTCTTGCTCTAACCGATGTCAGAATAAGTTAACAATCCAAAACAGAACATGAGCCCAACAGTAGCCAGCAGAAAAATATGTTAATCCCAAAAAACACTTTCTTTTAATGTAAAGTCAATTTAATAAGAAATGTTCTCACGTTTTCGTCACTTTAAGTAATGTAACTTCTTCAGACACACAGATTTTGTCTGTGTGTCTGAAGAAGTTACTTTACTTAAAGTGATGAAAACGTGAGAAAAATTTTTATTAAATTGACTTTACATTAAAAGAAAGTGTTTTTTGGGATTAACATATTTTCTGCTGGCTACTGTTGGGCTCCTGTTCTGTTTTGGATTGTTTGTTTCTTCCGCCCAGTTTATTTGTTTGTTCTACAGAAAAAGTTAACAATTGTCTTGCCTTTGGAAAGCAAATACTTCACAGAGATTTTCATTCTTACTGCGCCACCTGTTTAGGCCCAGACCATGACGTCCCTCGCTGTCAGTTTTGTGCCTTGTTTAATGCCCAAACCATTCATTGTTGGGCTATTTTTGTTGCTAAATTCTTTTGCTGTCGATCTCTGTATTCCAAAATGGATTTGGTAAGCCATCCAACTACCGATCTTGCGAAAAAACGTAAGGATAAAGACAGAGACGACTGCATAAGTCCAAAACTGCGGATGATGCTTCCGTTAAGCTAGTCACCAGTCCGCTGGTACTCAGTGAGGCACCTTTGCAGCCCCTGATGCCCACTTCTATGGATTCACAGGCCTCCACGAGATGCTTCTTCGACTATAGAACCAGCGGATGTTTCTACCTTGGATGGGTCCGGAGCTGCTGTACAGGCACTGGCTTCTGAGGGTGTTTTCCAACCTACCGATGTTCGAATCAAACCGACTTCTTTTTTAGCCAAAACCTCCGAGTTTCTTAGGCCCAAAGTATGCACTACGCCTAGAAAACCGACGACCAAAGTGCATGCTTAGGCCCCCATGCCACAAAAACAAATGCTTAGAATGGATGAAGACCATATAACACTAATTAGGGGAAGCCAGCCTTCCCCTGCTAAGAGACAAAGAATTCAGTTGCCTGCAGATTCTACAGAACAGGAGTCCGATTACTCTGACCTTTCTGATTATCAGGACATACCCTTATCAGTCCATGAGGATTCAGATGCAGAGGAATCCATTCCCTCTGCCTCCCCTCCAGAGGATTTCTCTTTTGGTGAAACCTTGCATACTTTAAGAGAGAATTTCCATTGGGAATGTCAAGACTATCCTCAGTCCAAAAAGAGACTCAGAGAATTTTTAGAGTTACTTCAGCACAGGCCTTTAGCTATTCCACCTGTCTTGGATGTTGTGGATGATGTTTTCATGGAATCCAGTTTTACTCCAGACACCTTACCTCTGGCTCCTAAGAAACTTGACAGGTACTACTGAGTACCTGATTTCCACAAGTTTCTTTTCAAGAATCCTACTGCTGATGCAGAGATCATTTCCCAGGGACCTAAAGGTATTAAGGCTACTACAGCCAAAAATCCTACCCCTTCGGACAGGGATTCCAGAGCTTTAGACAGATGGGGTAAGAAGGTATATACTTCTGCAACTCTTGCTATCAGGGCATTGAATTGCCAGTTTCACATGCTGAAGTACCAGCAACATATTATGGAACTCATTAAACAAAAAATGGTAGTATTTCCAGATTGCACAGAAAATAAAGATTTGCAAGAGCTTATACATTCTGCAAACCAAGTTAGTAAGCATACTTTGCAGTGTGGGTTTGATGCCCTAGAAGCATCTTGCAGGGCTGCAGTCACTGGCTCTATACTGAGAAGACATGCTTGGCTGAAGGAGCAGACCTTGCCAGATCATGTCAAATCCAAATTACTAGACGCTCCTTTAAATAAGGACGTTTTGTTTGGCACCAAAGCAGAAGAAGTTTTTAAAAAGATGGAAGAAAAAGCTAAATCTATGCAAACTGTTAAAGAATTCTTACACGTGCAACCACCTCGATTCAGTAGGCATTGCCCTTCAAAACTCTGGTCCTTTCCTGCCCCCTACAGGCCTTCCCACACAAGACCCAGGTGAAACAGACCACCCAGACTGCAGTATCAGGGTATGCAGAGATCTAAGCAATGGAGTGCTACCACCTCTAAAACAGGGAGTGGTAAGCCACCTCCCTATGGAAAAAGTTCACAATGACTTCTCAACTCTACTTCCCAGCCCTGCCCAATTGCTTGTGCCCCTAGGAGAAAAACTTGCCCTTCATGCAAAAAACTGGATGTCCATCACTCAGGACCGATGGGTCCTCAACATTGTATCCCAGGGGTAAAAATTTTATTTCCATTCACTGCCAACCCCAGGCGGGTTTCCAGACATTCCTCCAAACCAGTGGTCAGTGGCTCAAAACCAAGTTCTTTCCCTGCTCAACATCAGAACTATTCAGCCAGTTCCAGTAGAACAAAGGGGTCAGGGTTTCTACTTCAGACTATTCCTGCTACCCATGAAAGAGTGCTCTTGGCACCCAAACCTGGATCTTTCAATTCTCAACACCTTTCTGGTGGTCCCAAAATTCAAGATGCTTACCCTGCAACAGCTTCTCCCTATGCTAGCCAAGGACGCCTGGTTAGTCACCTTAGACTTAAAAGAAGCCTATATGCACATCCCCATCAGGGAATCATGCAGGAAATATCTATGTTTCAGGGCAGGATCTATGCAGTATCAGTTCTCTGCACTTCCCTTTGGCTTATCTACTGTGCCCAGAGTATTCACAAAGTGCCTGGCTCCAGCCATTACATACTGCAGGTAGAGAAATAGCCAAATTTACCCATACTTGGATGACTGCCTGATTCAAGCGGACAGCCAGGAAGTGCTGCTTCAGCACCTAGCATCTGTAAAAAGCCTTTTCACTTCATTGAGGTACACCATCAATGAAAAGAAATAACAACTGGTGGCCAGTCAAAAGATTGTATTCCTGGGAGCAAGCTTGGACACAATTTTTCAGATGGCATTTCTCACTTCAGAAAAACAGGTCTAGCTGACAGACTAATTCAAGCAAATGGCCACCAGAACCCAGCTAACTGCAAGAAAAATACTGCAAGCCCTAGGGTTCATGGCCTCATCTATTCTTCTAATTCCATATGCAAGACTGCATATGAGGAAACTTAAATGGTACTTAAAAAATCTTTGGTGCCAACATTCTCAGGACCTGGAAACAGCCATTCCTATCATACCTTCTCTGAGTACAGAGTTCCTTTGGTGGGCAGAAGCATGCAACCACAACAAGGGACTGCATTTTACTCTACCCAAAGCTGCCCAAACCCTGACCGCAGATGCATCAGACTATGCATGGGGGGCCCACATGGCTGGCAAATGCATTCAGAACCACTGGAGCCTAAGCCAAATTCTCCTGCACATCAATCAAAAGGAGATGCTAGCTATACAGAATGCTCTGGCAGCTTTCAGATATTTAATCCTTCCAGGACAACTGCTGATAAAAACAGACAACACCACAGTTATGTGGTACATAAACATGCAGGGGGGAACCCATTCTTACCCACTCTGCAGGTTAGCCATGACTCTGTGGAGCACAACTTTGGACAACCAAGTCCATCTACAAGCTCATTTCCTGCCAGGCAAACAAAATTCACTGGCAGATGACTTAAGCAGAAATCTCCTAGACCCACATGAGTGGAAATTGGAGCCCAGCACCTTCAACCTTCTGATCCAGAGGTGGGGGACCCCAGAGGTGGATCTCTTTGCCTCCCCCCACAACCACCAATTAAGCAAATTCTGCACCAGGAACCCCTCACAGCAGGGCCTGGAGGGTGGATGCCCTATCCTTTCAATGGGAAAACCTCTCAATCTATGCCTTTCCCCCTCTGCCCCTTCTCTCAAGAGTACTACTCAAGATAAAAGAAGACAGGCCAAGGACAGTTCTGATTGCCCCGGACTGTCCATGCCAGCACTGGTACTCACTCTTGCGCAGCCTGACAACGGTGCCACCCTGGCACCTACACCAGATCTCTACCTTGCTGTCACAGCAGGAGGGACAGCTTTTGCATCCACAATTGCAAACCCTAAATCTTGCAGCCTGGCTTATTCCTTGAATGCTCCACCAGCAACCCAAAGTAAACAGGTGCTGGACGACATTCTTGAAGCCAGAAGGCCTAGTACTAGGAAATCCTATGCGGAAAAGTGGAAAAGATATTGTTCTTGGATTCATTCTAAAAGAAAGGACACAGCAGTGCCCTCCTTACCTCTAATCCTGGATTACCTAGCAGAGCTACTCCACAGAGGCCTATCCTTCTACTCCATTAAGATTCATACCTCTGCCATTTCGGCTCATTACAATACTGAACCACCTCTGTTTTCTCACCCTCTCATCAAACAGTTCCTGAGAGGGGCCAACAATTTAAGGCCCCCAAGGAGAGTACCCACCCCTGCTTGGGACCTTAACTTTGTACTGGAAAAGCTCACAATTCCCCCTTTTGAACATGCTGCTTCAGCAGAGTTAAAATTCCTCTCTTGGAAAACAGCCTTGCTTCTAGCCATCACTTCAGCTAGAAGAGTGTCTGAGCTACAGGCTCTGATGGCTGTGAAACCCTTTATTATCTTCCATGCTGACAGGGTTTCCCTCAGGACTAACCCATCCTTTATACCTAAGGTGGTGTCCAGTGTGGCCCTAAATGAACCCATCCAATTGCCAACCTTCTTCCCTAACCCTCAGAATAAAGGGGAAAGGATCCTGCACTCTTTGGATGTGCACAGACAGCTCAGGTTCTACCTTGACAGGACTAATCCTTTTAGAAAATCTGACCAGCTGCTAGTCAGCTTTGCAACAGGGGCAGAGAGCAAGGCCATTTCTAAACAAACCATTTCCAAATAGATAGCACACTGCATTCATTTCTGCTACAAGCACCATGGAAAACCAACCCCTCAGGGGGTCAGAACACATTCCACTAGGGCTACTTCTACCTCTACAGCATTTCTCAGGGGAGTCCCTACCAGGGACATTCTGGAAGCTGCAACCTGGGATTCTGTACACACCTTCACCAAGCATTACCACTTACCTATAATTTCCAAATCCAGGGCAGGATTGCAGGGCCTACTAGCCAGCCCTAACTCTTTCTGACTGCCTCCACCCTTCCTCAGCTTTAGGAATCAACCCAAGTGAGATGGCTGTAACAGCGAAACACAAAAAACATAGTACAGTTGTGTACACTTACCATAAATGTAGATGTTCGAGTGTATTCACTGTTGCAGTCCTGGTTTCCCTCCCTCCAGCCCCCTGGTTTTCTCTAGCTTTCTAGCTCTCCTCTCTATGGCTATTCCTAATGGTATTGGTATTTACTTTTTACTGGTGGTGGTTTCCACACCATATACTAGCTGCCTATTTGGGGACTCCTGAAATTTGGGACAAGAAAAACTGATGTAATGGCATTGGCTGCCTGATTTTATATCCCTGACAACCTGACGTCATGGAAGAAGCGACAGCAACCGACACAGAAATACTAAGATTCTGGTATTCGGGCCGACTGAGGGCTACCTGCAGGCAGATAACCCAGGTGTGACGACTGCAACAGTGAATACACTCGAACATCTACATTTATGGTAAGTGTACACAACTGTACTTTCTGTGGTGTCATTAGCTAGTGCACAGATGAAGAGAAAATGTCTGCTGTCTGACATCTGCTGTATGACATATTCTGTGGTGTCATTAGCAAGTACACAGATTAAGACAATATGAATTAGACAGAATAGAGTTATAATCCACTGAGGTGTACATTGTAGCAGTATGAAAAGTAATTTGAAACATGCAGTAATTACTTGGTGAACAGATATGACGTGATGTGAGTTATTCTGTGTGAACGTAATGGTTTGATAGGTGGAGGGTTTTAATCCCGTAAGTGCTGTAGTCCTTTTTAACTACACAACTATGCCAAATTTCATTCACATACGCATGCATACACACACACACACACACACACACACACACACACACACACACACACACACACACGCACTCATTCTGTTGATAATGTCCCTTCAAATGAGTGCCTTTTGACAGCTGTTACGTGACTTATTCTGGGACATCATCAACTGGTACACTGGTGAAGAAAATATGAATTAGGCAGACAGAGGGTTGAATTCACTGAGGTGTACATTGTAGGTGTGAAAAGCAATCTAACATACAGTCATGACTTGGTGAACATCTGTGAAGACATTTATTCCACTTGAATTTTACAGTTTGACAGGTGAATAGCTTTGATCCCCATAGTTCTGTAACCTGTTTTAACCATTCCCAGTTCCAGTCATACATACTGTTGATAATACCTCTTCAAATGTCTGCTTTCTGACAGTTGTATGATTTTTTTTCCCGCTGACATCATTCACTAGCATACAGGTCAAGAGAAGATGAGTTAGGCAGGTAGGGGTTCAAACCACTGAGCTGTATGTTACAGCTGTGTAAAAAGCAATTTATAACGTACGATAATGATTTGGTAAATGGTAAGCAGATGTGATGTAAGTTATTCTACTTTAATCTGTAATACTTTGCTGTATCTGAATTTCCTGCTCTGTCTCCCCCATTACTACCATTGGCCCTATACCTCCTTGGAATATTTTCTTTATGCTTGATAAACATATCCTTCTATGCCTTGATGTTACTACCTCATTTGAATTCAAATTCCTGTCATGGTAAGCCATTTTCTTGTGGCAGTTAGAAGAATTTAACTATCATGACCTCCTTTCTGACAAGTCTCCTCTCCCGGTTTTCCATAAAGGAAGAGTAGCACTTAGAAGTAATCTATCCTTTATAACCTAGGTTGCCACATAATTTAACTGAAATCAACCTATCTTTCAGCCTTTGTTTTTTTTTGGGATAGCAGTTGTGGCAAATATCTTATCCACTGTATGGATGTGCACTGGAAGCTATGATTTTAGGCAGACAGATCTAATCATTTTCACAAGGAGGATCACCTTTTTGTCTCCTTTAGGAAATCTAAACTAGACAAGAAAGTTAACAAGCTCATCCTTTCCAGATGGTTAGCTAAATGTATTGCATTTTATTGTAAGAAACATAAAAAAATACCTACTTCTGTACTCATCCATTGAGCGATAGCTGGTATATAGCTGCATCACAAGTCACTGCTGAACAGAGGAAAATGCTAGTTCTCAACCAATAGCTTGCCTTCTGGTAGTATATAAATTATATGCTGAAAAAAAAAGAAACATCGGAGAGTTATGAGGCACACTGATAGAACACTGGCTATCTCCATGGCATTCTTCTTTTGTTTCTTTTGGTATCAGTTAAATTTTATTCAGTCATAAATGAACAAATATTTTATAACAGTATCTAAAATATCCATTGTACAAGCACATGAAAAAGATCATTTAATCATTCTGAAACATGAAGAAGTAACAATCAAATTCCCACCTGAATAATAAAGAATATTAAATATGGTGGTTCCAGACCACCAAAATGCTATTACAAAAGTAATGTGGTTCACCATGTGTCCCCTGTGTTTGTAGGTTAAAACATGGTGCACTGTCATCTGGTGATGCTTTGTAGTATCAAAAGATAAACATAAGATAATTATAAGAGTTTTACACCAGATGCCAGTATTCTAGGGACTACCCAAGATGCCAAATAGCCTGAACATGATGTATTCTCCAGGGGTGAAAGAAAGTAATCGTTTGTCCTCTCCATATTCTAAGTTCTTTCATATTTTAATTGTCTTAGGGCACTGCCTTACTGAAATGCCATTATGTCAAGAGAATCCCCTCCCATTTGCACTTAAAATCTTGAAAAGAGATTGTTGTTGTGAGTGCAGTAAATGGTAAATAACTCCTACAGAAGAAAAACTGTTTGGTCCTTAAAGGAGTGATCCTCCCAGCCTTATACAAGAAGCCTAGCCATAACAATACTCCCCCGTTTCCCCCTTTTAAAATATTGTTGGCACCTGTAAATTTTGTCATCTGCTCATTCTGTCACCTTCTGGGCCTTTAGGTAGGTTGTTTTATTTATAAAGTTATTTATAGTCTTTGAGATGACATTATCAAAAGAAAGCAAAACTGCATTGGTCTAATTCTTCAACCAAAATATTTGTCAATCTCCCAAATGTGACCTCATGGGCCTGTGGATGCTGTATATGTTGTGAGTCTGTATATCATGTTTATAGCCCCTTTTTCTAGTTCATCTAGACCCAAACCTTGTTTTTCAGTTTATATTCTGATGAAGAAGCCTGCACAAATAATATTTCATGTCACTTATAACAGTATAGAAGGCTGCCTAGCTCTAATGCAGGAATTAATCCATGATAGTTGCCTTAACAGCTGTAGTTTAGATATGTATACACTGCACACTTTAGGAGGGTTCCGCAAGTCTTGTATAGAGAGCCTGGGTTGTTTTTAGTTCCAAAAAAGTCAGATTTTTCTGCACGTCCATTATCCTGCTCATGTAGAAACAAGTGGGGAAGATTTTGACCTAGAAACAAGGAAGAGTCATTATGTTCTCTGCTTTAATTCTAGTGGGGAAAGGAAACTTTGATGCCTTCCATTTCTCAAGGTTGTTTATCACCTTATGAAAAGAGTGTTTCAGTTCCTTTTCAGAATAATATATTAGTCTTTAACTAACTATATCTCACGACATTTGAGCTCTGGCACTACCAGGAAGACTGAGATGGGAAAGATCAGTACAGCTGCATGACCTAACTCTTTCAAAGGGAAGCTATATGATTTGGTATAGTTCACTTGTAAGCCTGATAAGGTGGAAAAGAATCCAAAATGTTCAATACCCTCTCATGGGAAAGAATGATCAAAATAACAGAATATTATGAACAAACTTGCTGTGAATACTTTATCATTCCAAAATGGAATACTGAACAAATGTACAGTCTATCTCAGCATATGATGGAAGCCTTCAGCCTCTAAAATAAATGGAAGTGTCAAGAGGAATGACCCTTGGCATATACCTCTATTAAAACTAAAAGGAGAGATAAAAACCTCATTAACAACCAGTTGGAGTTAGTATGTAGTATCTTAAGCTAACTCATGAACTTCCTTGGTGTCCTGTATTATACTAGGGCTGTCATGATAAATTTTCATTCAATAGAAATGAATGCCTTACAGAAATTTATGAACAGGACATCAGGGATTATTTTCTGGTTCTGGTTATCTGCCATACATTTATCCATAGTCTAAGTTGGGCCCACATATCTGCCTTTAGCAAATTTCTGTTGGCTGTGACTTGTGGGGAGATAGGTTTGTAGATGGTTGGCAAGTACCTTAGAAATATCTTACAGCAACTGTAAATATAATAGTCTATAACTGCTGGGTTTATCCAGTGATTTTTTTAAAATCATTTTACAACAGAATAATTTGTGTTCTCTGACGTGAACCAGGAAAACTGTTATGCTACCATATCAATTGATAAAGTACATACAATTTGGGAACCAATAACTTTGAATTTTTTCCACAAAATTTTCTGGTAAACCACACGGTTTTGCAGCTTTGCCAGTTGCTAATCCTTTCATTACTCTTGCAGTCTTATTTACAATGCCTGTGAGCTCCCCATGTGTAGAATCCTTGTGAATCTAATATTCACTAGTGTATATTTAATTTCTGAGAAACAGAAAGAGTGAAATGAAAATCTAACACCGGTCATATCTCTTTTCGGTCACACATACTAATAACCATCTGATGGTCTTAAGAGGAAAACCTTTCCTCTCTTTAAAATGCTAGCTAGGCATTTAGGTCATGAAATCATAGACGCATAGGATCTGCAAGGCAATTGAGTCACAAGACCGTTAACACCTTGTCAGTGCCCAAACTTTTGCTATCCCTCCCTCCTGACAGGCAGAGCTGGTCAGTTCTGGTATGAATGTATGAGTACCTATCCAATCATTCAGGTTTAATTTGAAGGATACTAGGGTGGCACTTTGCTTAACTGCCATGGGAAGTTTGTTCCAGAGGTGAGATAGGTAACTGGTAACAAATGTAGTTCTCTAGTGCATTTTATTCATGTACTAGTGAAGATTTAAGTCCCTAGTAATGGTATTAGTGGAGATGTTTGAGTTGTGAAGAAATATCAAGAAGGAGCCTATCAAGCCTTTCCTGGTAGAAGACGGACTTTAGGTTAAAATCTTCTTGGTTAGAAACCTCTGGAGCCTTTCCAGCCACTTAATAAGTCAAGGAAGGTACATCCCAAAGAGGGCATTGTACAAAATATTTGCTTCAATTAAATCTGTATAAATAGGAATGATAACTTCTTTTGACCTGGATAACATGCCTTTAGATATTAGCTGTGCTTATTAGAAGGATTTTCTGACTACTGTTGCTACATGGTGGTCAAATGAGAGGGAATTATCAACCCAAGTTCCAATATTCCTGCCTAAACTCTCATTATGGAGTAATATATTGATAATACCTTATATTGACAGAGAGTTGCTTACCAAATGGGTCAATGTTTTACTTTTTTGCATTTAATTTTCACCATTTCTTCAGTACATCATTTATTTAGTAGGGTTAGCTCCTGTAGAAGTGAATGGGTATCCAGGGAGATTTGACAGTAATGCCCAGGGTGCATTAATCTGCAAATTGAGTTGACCAAAGGTCCCAATTCCTGGTTTGGAGATTGGAAAAGTAGACACCAAAAAGGAAGGGTCATAGTTCTGAGCCCAGGGGTATACCATTTGCTGCCTTCATACTTTCTGAGGAGGCACCTGCCACTTTAACAATGTGGGTTCTATCTTTCGACCCATTGGCTATCCATGTCATCAAGTATGGATCTCTTTTAAGTCACTTAGCTGTTTTTTGATGTCAACATGGAGTATAGTATCCGATGCTTTGATCAGATCACAATTAGTTGTGAAAAGAGAATGACCATTGTCAACGACCTACCCAAAAAAGTTTATTAGCTTGAGTAGGCAGGATCTCTCTTTGACAAAGCCAAACTGATTTGAGTTTAGCCTGATAAGGTTTTTGATATTATAATTTATTAAGTGAGGTGAAGTCAGATTATGAAGTCAGACAAGATGCATTTCATAGCTTTGCAAATCAGATTATTCAGGCTAATAAGTATATTGTTTCCTGGATCAGTGGTAGGACCTCCCTTGTGTAGAGGCATTAACAGTGCAGTTTGCCATATCTTGGGGACAAATCCTATTGCTCATCTCTGGTTAAGCAGTTTAAGAAAGGGCTTCATGAGGGCATGTTTGACATTATTTACTAGGCATCTTGGTAAATTATCAGGCTCCATGGAAGTAATATTTTTGGTTTTAAAAAACATCTTCAGTATGTATTCCTTTGTGATATTAGGAAGTGTTGTAAGGGATTTAGGAATCTATGGAATTAAGAGAGATGTTTTGGGGGTAATGTTTGCACTACATTTATCTGGTGTATTTGCTGTGTCTAGTGGGTCTGAGTGGGCGGTGTCATTTTGGATAAGTTTAGAATACTTATGGGTGTTATTTCTTAGTTTTCTAATGTAACCAACTACTTGTAATCGTCATTAGCTTCAGAAGCTAATTTAATTTTATGAATTGGCTTACTAGCCCTGGCAGTAGCTTTTGGTTCCTTACTAATATTCTTGATGTAATTTTTAATATGAAGAATTTTAGAGAAAATAAATACCCATTGCCTACTTGAATAGCTCATGTCACTATGGGTGAAAGAAATACCTTTTGTACACTGGAATAACTTTTGTCAAAACAATTTGTTATGTAGTCCTTTATAGTACAATGCAGAGTAGTGTTGTTTGCTTCACTGTGCCACCTCAAATATTTTCTGCAATATCATGCATATTTCTAGGTCTGTTCTAGCATGCAGATCTTAATGTTGTGTATTGGTGTCACCTTTCATTGCTGTCATATAGCACATCCAGGTTTTTAGTTGAGGTTTGAATACTTCTAACTGTTATCCAAAAGAGACTTCAAAGTCCATTGCCCCTCCAGTGTGTAGTGATCTACTCCCGAATCTTGACTTTACATACATTATCCCTTAATTAATTAATTGAGTTAAACCTCTATTGACAGAGTCTAGAGGTGTAACCTAATGCTGACAACATTAGAGTTACCATACTATGATCTGAAATTGAGAAGGAAATAACAGCAGTATTTTCAAACCTTTAAAGAATAACTTCACAGTCCCCAAATCCAGGCAACTAGCTATACCCATAGTTGGACCAATGTATGTATAATTTAAAACCCTGAGGGTGCAATAGCTTTAATTCATCATAAAAGTAGTATAACTGAGAATGCACATGAATATTTAGTAACCATGGACACATCTAATCATTCCATGTGGGAGCCTGTTTATCCATGCATCCAGCACAGCAATAGAGTATTACCTCCACAGGGATACTGTGTTTCCTCAGACCTTCAATTATTGGGACACTTCATTGTAAAGAGTGTATATCATCTATATTTGGCCTGTAAAACTTAGCAGGAGTAACCACCCTAAAGCTGTGCCTACCAGTATTAGTTACCACCTACTCAATTTGCCTTTAAATGTATGAATCACTTTCCAACCAAAATCTTTGCACACCAAGAAAGCTATGCCTCTGTTAGCTAAGGATACAACATTCTATTTAAAAATTCCCATTCTTTTCTACATTTGAGTAGTAAATGAGCAAATTTTAATACTTGGGCACTAGTTTTGTTCCTTCTAAGAAAGCTACCTGTGTTTTGAATACTTTCATTCTATGTACCATTTAAAGGCAGTCCTCAACCCTTTTACACCTCAAGTTGTAAACATGATTAATGATACTGAGGCTTGGGGCTTACAATTTACCATCAATCATGACCCACACAAGATTACATATTTGGATGCGTTGGTTACCAGGAATGAAGACAACACCCTTTGTACAGAAGTATTCAGAAGATACCTAGAATACGACACCTTACTCCACGCATCCAGCTTTCATCCAGCACATATCACTAAAAACATCCCCAAGTCTCAATTCATTAGGATGAGAAGTATTTGTTCAGATGAAAATACCTTTGAAGTCTTTTGTAAAGATTTGTCCAACAGGTTTCAGGGGAAAGGGGTTATAGCATGGACTATGTACATACAGCAAGCAATTATGCTGCAAATTTAGACAGAGAAGACCTTCTTAAATACAAACAAAAATCACAAAACACAAACAACACTTTACGGTTCATCACAACATATGGTAGGAATACCAATAGAGTCACTGATGCCATTAGACGCCACTGGAATATTCTCTTAGCTGACAACTTTTTGTCACAACATTTATCTGACACCTGTATGTTCTCATTCAGAAAAGGGAAAAATCTTGGATCTTATTTCAACCACTGCAAACACCACTATGATCCCATCAATCATAACATGACCCAAACCTTAACCTCTGTAGACAAGCTAGTGGGCTGCATGCCATGTGGACATTGCAGCCATTGCAAACATGTGCTAAAAAACAAAAATTCTCCAGTAGCAATTGCAGTATTATATTTGATATTAAGTTTTTTGCAAACTGCAGCACGGATTGGATCATTTACATGGCATCTTGCAGTCGTCATGCATTTTATATAGGACAAACATCCAGACCCCTCAGATTATGTATTTCTGAACACCTAAGTGATGTCAAATGTAAGAGAATGAGCAATGCCCTTTATAAACATACTCTCAAACACACCACAGCAAAGTTTCACTTCACCATCATTGACAAAATAGTAGGTGACAGATCCAATAAATCTGGATGGCACAGTAAATTAAATGCAAAAGAGTAAAAATGGATTGTTAAATTAGGTGGACTATTCCAGCCTGGTCTTAATGAATATTTATGATTTGATGCATTCATGAATATTCATGAGCTCACCAATGAAATTCTGTGTTTATTTATTTTTAAATGTATATAAGAACTTCAAGATGTTTTTGGAATTTACACTGATGAAGGAGTGTCAACACCATAGCCGAAACCGGTCTGTTCATTCTAGTGTTTTTTTATTTTTATTTAACTAATTAAATTAGTTACACAGCTCACAGTTGCTGGCTTTTGTTTTTTGTCTACCAGGTCTTTTTGAGCCATGCAATCACTTCTGTGCAGGGGAATTCTTTTCGAGAAGACTTGTAAGGGCCTTAGTGGCCATTAGCCTAGTAACAGCCTATGAAACTATGAACCTATGAGCATCTTAGAACTATCTTTTCCTGAAGCAAAAATTGTGTGGTAGAATTTTGCAATACAGTTCATTAAAGTCTACAGATTTGGCACTGTCTCCTTGATAATGTGCTTATGTGCTTATATTTTTTCTGTCATTTTTGTCGCTCTTGTTTTATAAACACATGCTTCTTAGTAGTATCCTTAATTCCTCCTGGAAGTGGGAAACGTTGTTTGCTATTTGGTATTTACATTTTATGTTAATTAGATGTTCATCCGTCCTAAAATGTATAATTATTTAGAGAAGTTTTAAGTTAATAGCACCAGTTTTTAAAAGGTTTCCCTAATTAGGGGGGGAGGGGGGGGGTCATATTTATTTATTTATTTGCTTTGTCCATAGGTCTACAGGTAAAAGTTGAGTTGAGTGGTATGAAGTAGGTACTTTATCTGTAGTAGTATGGATTTACTACTACTCGTTTTGGCTGGGCATATGCCTGCTCATTTGAGATATGACATGTCATTCCTTCCTATTCACAGGACAAAAGAGGCAGAGGACATCCTGACTGAGGCAGTACAGCATCCCATTGTATGAACTTTTGTGTACTGTTTCTAAGGCAGTAATGCTTTATATGACATGAGCTTATCAGGACTGTGCAGTGTATTTTAGAGTGAGGTATGGCAGGGAGCTGCAGAGAGGAAATTTATTTCCATTTTCCTGGAAGAAATGCTAGAGGTTATATAGTCCAATGCCTTTTTTACGTCTTTGTGACTGTATACTGAGTTGAGTAAATTAATTTTATTTCTACCAATATGCCCACTGCCCAGGTATCTTCTCAAAGGTATTGAGGAGATAACTGGTTAAAGTATGCTGATTTTATACCTTACAATGTCCAGGAAGGCTACTATTTTTGATGTCTGATTAATTTCTCTTGTGGTTATCTATTTGTAGACAGATTCTAGGTATCTGTAGTGAATGTCTTTTTATAGACAGATTCTAGGTGTGTGTAGTGAATGTCTACTTGTAGACAATTTCCAGGTCTTTTTCGTGAATGTTTTTGTGACTCACTGTATACCTCCATTGACTCTCAACACATCTTTTTCTGACATCGTATGGTAGTGTATGAGATGAGGACATTAAAGGAAAATGTCTATTATACAATGACTGGCTTAAAATATTCAAAAACGAGCATGCTGATTTGCCAGCCCAACCAGTATGCCCGTTGTAAATCAGAGAGTATACTAATGGGAAAAAGTCCAGTCGCCCGGACTTTTTCCCGTTAGTATATCTCGCATTTTTTTTTACTTTTTTTTTTAACTATAAAAAGAAACCGTAAGACTTAAACCAATGGAGGGAGATGGCGCAGACAAAAATAAAAGGATAATCAGGTACGTTCTACAAAACTTAACAAACTTACCTGATTATCCTTTTATTTTGTCTGTCCTGACTATCCCCAAGGTAAAAAGTCTCCCGGTTTCCTTTTTGTATTAAAAAAAAAAAAGAAGCAACGGAGATTTTTCTTTCTCTGTTGCAACAGTTGCACAGCACTGATGTACTGCGTAAGCGTTGGGTCCCATACGCATGCGCAGTACATCAAAACACCATAGGATACATTCAAAACGCAGAAGGGCAGCATGGAGGCATTATACAAAGACATTATTTAAGAAAAGTAAGTATTTTTTCTTAAATAATGTCATTGTATAATAGCAATAAACCACGGTTGGGTGTAGGCAATGCTGGATTTACCCACGGTTGGCTTTGTACGGTCATGAGGGCTTCTTCCTCGTGACCAAACCACACCAACCATGGATAAATCCAGCATTACCCACACCCATCTGTGGATTATTGATTAAATAACTAATACATGATGAACCAGGTTTAGAACCAATAGAAGTTCTGAAGGGGCACTTCTGATCATGCCTCTATGGGATCAATCAACCAACTTTACATCTAAGCTGAACTGCACAATCCAGTACTAGTCACCTTCAGTTTTTGTGAAACTCTTTCCTGAAGAAAAGTTTCTAATGTTTGATAGAAATTCAGATAAATCACCATGACTTTCTGTATTGCTGCATAGTATCAAGAATTCCGGAGAACATTTCTTGATAGATAAGTAAGTTAATAAGGCATGTCTGTCTCTAAAAAGAACTGTCAATAGTGGCTGACCAGACTGTTTACAACACATCATTCATTCTTCTAAGCTTGTTAGTGACTTGAATACCTTGTTCAGTGTTTAGTGTCTGTTAATTTCATTTGTATAAAAGAAAATAGCAGATTATTGTGGTCTGATTGGAGTACATTTAATTCCTAAGGCCAATTGGATGGTAATAAAGGCGAGCCAGTTAATTATTTTTACGTACTTTTAGGTTTGTATAACCCTTATCTTTGTCTTATTAGTCTAAGCAGCAAATATTTTTGAACACCTTAGCTGATCAGCTTGTAATTGATAATGGCTAGCCTTCCTCTGATGCCCCTAGGAAGCTGTCCAAAATTCTCAATGAATACACGGACATGCTGTAATTGGTTTATTGCTACACAGTCCCCTTTGCTGCACACTGACTACATTAATGGCTGCTCTGTTTACATGTAGCACTTAGTTTTGCAATATCTTGGAAAAAAAGGCAAAGAAAGTAATGATTGCACTGAAGGAAGTCCGCACATCTAAAAGACATCAAACATGAAAACAAACTGTATTGCAAATTCTATAGTTTAACAATGCTGTACAATGACTGAATGCAACAGAGAAGTAATAAAGACTTTATGTTATATGAATATAGTGCACTGCAAGTTGACTGTCCTCATGTTATGAAAGATCTTAGTATATATGCCAATGATTTTCAGTAGCACAAGCAAGATTAACACTGGATGAAGTTTTGAGCAATAAAAAACAATGCAACACCATCAAGTTGAGTTTTTCACTTTCTGTTACTATTATAATCAAAGGTCATTGTACTCTAGTGGGCTAAAACCCCCTGTTAGTGTCACATTTGTTTTATATGTGCACGGTTCACTTTCCTGCATGTTAATTAGTAATTAATGGAAATGTAGCACATCATCATATTCAATTAATCATTTAACATTTTGAAACCTTATCTGCCATTTGTAGTGATGTTTAATGGCACTGCAGCAGCTCATACGCACGAGTTTTCAGCCTTTTGCTGTCATTTGATCTTTAATGACAAATCCATGACATTGCCACAAACCCAGCAGTTACTAGGAATCAGTGGAATACCCCCATTATGAGCAGTAGGAATATGCACACAAACCCAGCAGTTACTAGGAATCAGTGGAATACCCCCATTATGTGCAGTAGGAATATACACACAAACCCAGCAGTTACTAGGAATCAGTGGAATACCCCCATTATGAGCAGTAGGAATATGCACACAAACCCAGCAGTTACTTGGAATCAGTGGAATACCCCCATTATGAGCAGTAGGAATATGCACACATACCCAGCAGTTACTAACACTGAGGGTCTGTGCATAAGTATGCAAGGCAGCAGAAAAAGTGTTAAATATAGGATGCCAGTTGGGTGGTCTCAGTTCAATTCTAACCAAACACCTGTCTCTATTTTTACTAAAGTGAGGGTATCTATAAAGAAATGATGCAGTACTTACAGTTCCATTGGTTGCAGAGGATGATGCATTCATGGTTCCAGTTGGCATTATTAAGGGAAACAAAATAAAAATAAGCACAGTAGCGATGACTGGTCCCCAAGAAAAGTGAGCATGTTGGGATTGGAAAGAATTACGAAGAAATTATAAACAAGGATGTTGGGTGGGCTGTTCATTGTACAAATGAAAGTGATCACCAAAAAATATTATCCAAAGTCTTCAATTGCAGACGATTTGGAATGGGAACATTGTCTGGATAAGGCAATGTCCAAATCAGTATTCAAAATGCAAGATGAATCAGTATGTTGGAAATGGAAGCAAAAAAAATGTTGTCAGAATCAAATAAGAATCACTGGAATAAGACTCCCCAATGGCACAACTATAGGGTCCAGATCTTAGCCTAGCTGGGCAAGCTAAAATTTCCAGCACCCTCTCTGTCCAACCAGTGCTTCGTGTCCCTGCCCAAGTAGCTGACACACACTTTGAGTTTATACAACCACACAGACACTTCTGGGGAAGGCTGGCACAGGTTCTCCAGCTGTGCCCCTTTTACCCAGACTATACAGTAGTACCATTTGCCACCACCCAGCTAATATTTATCAGCTACCCAAAGGCCCTTAAAAGGGTGTCCAATTATTACTGTGCAATATTATTATCCAGTTGGTAGATGTGACTAAACAGTCAAAGCTTATTTGGAGTGACCTGGACAGTAAACTCTATAAATATGCAATGTATTCTAAACTATCTTATACAAACCAGCCACAGTTAAAATGTTTTAAAATATTTAATAATACATAATTAAAACCACAAGACAATACTTTCTGCTACACAGTCAGTGCTAGTTAAGAGTTCAGAGATCACACAGAAATACATAAATAAATCAGTAGTACAGTTCTGACATCACAGAAAAAAACACTTAGTCTAATATTTATAATTTCTAGCTCTCTAAAAGAAAACACAAGTCTAAGATAACTATCATTAAGACAGCAGGCAGAGTGCTGATGAGTTGGATATCAAGACAAAAATGCTTAATAATTTCTGGTTCTCACTGTTTAAATTGAAACTGCAGTTCTGATAAAACATTACATCATTTTACACTTTCCTGGTGTTCCCAGGCTGACAGAAACTGCGTTTACATTCTTTTCCACTTAGAGCAATAAAGGACATTTCACATGTAAATTCTGGTCATTAACTTTAGCCTTATAACAATAGGCAGGAAGCCTTCATCTAGCCGGACTGGAGCCAACTTGTAAACATCAAAGGCAGTGATTAAATAATTTTAATTTCAAAGGACCAACAAGAAATGCTTGACTTACCTTTCTTTACAGCAGAGGGCAATGTTGCCTCATTGTTTTAACTTCAACATTTCACAGTATTTACAAATGATAGAATTATGCACCAAATTCTATTTGATTAGGCTGGCAGCCTTCGCCCATTTCTACCCTTCTTCACAGGCTGTCACTTCCAAATGGATTAATGCCTCTGGTTTGTTGTCTGTTCTGGCTGGCAATAGGGTGTGCTGGTTCACGTGATCTGTCATCAGTGGTGTTTTGGTTATACCCTTTACAAAGGAGGGTCTTTTTGACAAGTGACACATGGATTCAGGTAGGGAGTCCCTCACAATGGATGACAGAAGCAGTTGTGAGCAAACCCAAGTATAGACCTTGCCATCTGGGGCAAATTTAATTCCTTTGGGAGTGTTTGTGTCTTTCATTTTTTCCCAGTTAGGGGTCGCCACAGCGGAACTCCGGTCTGCTAATGATTGGCAGTAGATTTTTACGTGCCGAGTTGCCAGCCCTGACACACAACCTTCAACGAAGGTACGCCCATTCACGCATGTCTCCACACAGAAGATGCTCTAGCTGAGAATCGAACAGGGCAATGTCTTACTGTGAGGCGACAACGCTACCGCAGCACCACCACCGCAGTACATAAGTACTTCGATGTATACCTGTTCTCCTGGATGCAGGACATGCTGTCATGAGGGCAGATGTCATTGGAATGTATGCAGAATGATACTGTGGTATTTCTGCAAAAAAGAATATAAGGATTTACAGTAGGAAAGCATGGTCTCATCAATATCTTGCAACTCAAATTCTTAGGAAGGGGGTGGCAGGTATTCTCATAAGAATTTCATGAGGGGGCAGTTTTCTAGGAGCAATTATTGCTCTTCAAATAATAAATAAAACTAAAGGCAATGTTTCTGGCTATTTAAGAACAGTTTCCTCACAGACCTTAGCCAGTCTAGGCTTAATAGTTTGATTAGCTGTCTCTACTATCCCAGAAGCTTGTGGTCTATAAGGACAATGAAAATTTAGCTTAACACCTAAAGCCTTGCAAAGCTGCTGTATTACCTGACTAGTAAAATTAGATCCCTGATCTGATTACATACCACAGGGAACACCAAACCTGGGAATAAGCTACTGTATGTACATCATTTTTTCACACATGGATAAGCTTCATCCCCGCCAGAGAAAATACCAACAATGATTAATGGATATCTCATTTTCTATACTTGTGGGAAGTTCAAAAAAATCCCACTGAAGGGTACAAAATGGTCCACATGGCTCTTCTATTAATGAACAGGTGCAGGTACTGAATAAGACACATTATACTCAAAGTAAACTACGCAATTATTTACAAAATGTTTAACAGCTTCTGAGAGATGAGGTGTATACCATGCAGTAGAAATCTGTTTGATTAATACATTTTTGCCCAGATGATAAGGTAAGTGATATGTTTTTACCAATTGATACAGGAAATTATTGGGGCTATTAGCCGACCATCCCCATGCTGCCACGAAAGGTCCAGAAAGTGACTACAGGACCACTTATCCACCTCCTTCTCTCAGTGTCTTCTGTTTTGTCTTAAAAAGATAGTAACTCCTGCAAAGAAAAGTTGATATTATTTTCATTCAATTGCTGCAAACATATATCCCAGACAAGATAAGGAAATACTGCTTTTCTATCTGCCACAGCAACGAAAGTGTTGCCCTTGGTTACAAAGAAACTGTTGGTTTTATGTGAGATGTATTTTACTACAGCTATTTCTCTTGGTAATAATAAAACTTCTAATGGTTCATTGACAAAAACAAAATTTTCATAACTGTCCCTGCTGATGTTAAATGACATCTTTCTTTCCAAAATGTACCACAGTCATGCACAACTCCATAAGCATACCAAGAATTGGTATATATGCTTACTGATTTATCTTTGCCAATTTTACATGCTTCAGTTATAGCTACAAATTCAGCTAGTTTAGCAGATACATGTCCATTTGGTTGTCCAGTTAATAAAATGTTTTCTTGTGCGCAAAAGGAAAAAGCTGCTAAGAATTCACCATTGTCTCTTCAAACATAGGAGCCATCTATGAAAAGGATGAGCTCTGGATTCTGAAAAGGAACGTCTTTCAACTCTAATCTAGGAAGAAGCACAGTGTTAGTAACAACTACACAATCATGGGGTTCTCCTTCATCCACTGTAGGGATTATAGAAGCAAGGTTAAGTGGTAGACATCAAATAATCTGTAAAGAAGGGTTATTAAGTAAAGAAAAAAATGTTGCATTTTAATTTTCAGTAACAGAGCTTCTACAGAATGTGGAACTGCCATGTAAGGCTCATGCTTGAGAGTCTCCTTATCTCTAATGTGTGCAGTCACCAGCACTGCCCTAAGGCAGTGGGGGAGGGCTGCAGTTACAGGATTAAGATTTGTACTGAAATAAGCAACAGGTCTAAAACCATCATTTCTACATTGTATTAGCAGTCCTAATGCTACTTTATATCTTTCACTATAGAACAGAAAACATTTCTTAGAATAACCTGGTAACCCAAGTGCAGAAGGATTTAAAAGCAGTCTTTTCAGTTGTGCAAAAGCTTTTTCATGATAATCCTGCCATGGCAAAGGTTCAGGTGTATCTTTCTTTAACAATTCTAACAAAGGACTTACCACTTCAACATACATTGTTGACAGTAACCTGTTAAACCCAGAAAAGCTTGCAGATGTTTCAATGTACTAAGGTGTGGTGCAGCTTGGATCACAGTTATTTGTGAAGGCAGAATCTGCCTAGCACCTTCGGAAATAACTGAAAGCAAGTGTTTTCAGTTTTGCTGCAATGGAGGTGATGGGATTATGTGGCAGATGCCAGTTATTGTTCAATGGAGACCTTCTGAAATAAGAAGCTCAGATGGCTTTGTGGTAAATTGCTGTGCAGGGTCCTGAGTTTGAGACTGGCAAGGGATGATTGTTAGGTCTATACACACTGAGCTGAGTGGAAGAGGGACATTGACTATAACTCTGATCTGAGATATATAGCAATAAGTGTCCTGTTTTTTTTTGCTTATTTTTAATAGTTATTGCTTCTAGCAATTTATATATAGCACTTTTTATTGCCTGCTGCATAATTTTTACTGTATTTTATTGCTATTAACTAATCTGCATGGCTAAATTAAAATGGTCTACCTTACAGGACCTGATAAGTAAGGTTTTTACTGTCACACTGTTTGTAAAGCTTTTAGCTAGTTTCACTGTATGAAAGGTATTAACTGGAAATGTTCTCTACTTGTTAAGCACCTGTTTGTTTCTTCTGATTTCCTGCCAAGGAGTGTATCATATAACTGATTTGTTTGCAGTTAAAAGCATTCTGTAGTGTCTCCTTGCTCCTTAATCTGTTTAAAAACTTTCATTTTGTGGCTCACTGCTGGTTTTCTGCTGTGATAAACATTTCTGTAGTGTTCCCTGTCTAAAAGAGTGTAGGCTAGTAGCTGTAGTATAGTCTCAGTTCAGATTTGCTGTCTCTGGGCCTGTTTGTTTTTGCAGTGGTTGTTCTGAGCACATGCCCCGGCCATCTTGAATTAGCAGAAGCCTTTCTTTACCTTCATGGCAGGATTGTGTTGTTTGGCTGCTTGCTGGTGGAGGTTGGATGGTATTGCTGTTATACATGATGGCTTTGCAGTTGCCCACCTCTACTGTAAATTTGACCTGGGACACTCCTCCCAGTCTAGTGTCATTAGCTCATTCTACCTAATACAGAGAGAACATTTGAGAAGGCCAACCCACTTAGTTGCCTAACCTTGAATTATCTTCTGCTTCTCCTTTCTCCCTTTCCTTTACAAAAAAAAATAATAAAAAAAAACTTTGCTAGGATCTCCCTGTATTCTGCTTAACTATAACAAAAATGCAAGCTTGTTTCCTGCCTTTCCTGTAACTAGTCTAGTCCAGATACAGATTTGCTATATCTATGACTGTTTTTAAGCTTCTGAGCCCCCCAAGTCTGTCTGTGTTGGAGGGAAGCCTGCTAGCTTATCAGTGGGAGTGGTAAGCACTAGGTAACCTATCTACCACATAAGGAGTGGTTTCTGGCTCAGAAATTGTAGTTATTAGCCATTTGGGCAGTTTTTTAATCTCTCTCAAGTTTCTGATTTAAAAGCCCACATTTGCACTTGTTTCCCCCTTTCCTGTAACTAGTTTAGTCCAGATACAGATTTGCTGTATCTAGGACTGTTTGTAAGCTCCTGAGCCCTCTAGCCTTTCTGTGTTGGAGGGAAGCCTGCTAGCTTATCAGTGGGAGTGGTAAGCACTAGGTAACCTATCTACCTCATAAGGAGTGGTTTCTGGCCCAGAAATTGTCATTATTGGCCATTTGGGCAATCTTTCCATCTCTCTCAACTTTCTGATTTAAAAGCCCACATTTGCACTTGTTTCTTTCCTGTAACTAGTCTAGTCCAGATACAGATTCTTAGTTTTGGCATTTGAATTTGCTTATTTGTGCTCAGAACTTGTTCAGAACTTGTTGTAAGCACTAAATAAGGTACAAGTTACTATAGCACTCAACCTTCCTCATTATCTAGAGGAAAACAATTTTTGTACTTATTTTCCTCACTTGCTTAGAGAAAAACAGCTCTTGTACTCGCTTTCCTCACTTGTTCATAGGTTCATAGGTTGGTACTAGGCTATCAGCCCTAGGGCCTATACAAGCCTAGCCATAACAATTCCCTGGCTATTTCTTCCCACACTATTTACTTCCCTGGACCCCTGTCTAGCGGGGCAACTGACATGATCCCCGGGGTGAATTTCCTTTCTCCCATCCAATTGTCAAGGTTCCTTTTGAAGAGGGCCAAGGAGGCGCTCTGCTTGACATGTATTGTCAGTCTATTCCAGAGTCTGGGGAGTCTCTGGGATAGGAACCTATCCCTCCAGCATGTTTTGTTTATTGTGATGACAAGGTTTAGATCTCTGGAGAGTGTGGCTCTGAGGGATTGGGATTTCTTTAAGTGTAGCATGTCCAACAGCTCTGGGTTTGACATGGCCTTGTATGTTAAGCAGAGATTGCCTCTGTGTAGACAATATGTGACAGAGTATAGCTGGAGTTTGTTAAGGCGGTCAGCGTAGGGAATCTGCTTTAGGCCTGTGAATCTTTTAGTGAGGTATTTCTGCAGCCTTTCCAGTTGTTGCAGATGTCTTGAGAGGTACATACCAAATGGGGCATTGCATGCTATAATGGGTCTTATGAGGGGTGAGTACAGTGGAACAATGACCTTTTTTTCTAGATGAAAAGCCCTTAGTGATGAGGTGGGCCACATAAAAGGATTTTCTGACTGTTGTGGAGATGTGGTTATCGAAGGCGAGACCACTGTCCACCTGTGTCCCTAAGTCTGTTATCACACTTTCAGTGTTTAGTGTACTGCCACCTATGTGGTAATTCATGGGTACATGTTTCTTCCCAAAGGGGATAACTATACATTTCTTGACATTGAGCTTGAGCCCATGGCTCTGGCACCAAACATCTGTTTCTGTAAGGTCCTTTTGTAGAGTATCCACATCATTTGGGGATTCAATAATGGCTCCCAATTTGCAGTCATCTGTGAACTTTGGTAGCCAGAGTCCCTTAGTGTTGGCCTGTACTTCAGAGAAGTAGATGCCAAACAAGAGTGGTGCCATGACTGAACCCTGAGGTACTCCACTTGTCACTTGTCTGGAGCTGGATTTGGAGTCGGCTACTTTTACAGTGTGGGTCCTGTCAGTAAGCCAGTTGGCAACCCATTGACTGACGTAGGGATTAATGCCCAGCTTAGTAAGTCTATCTATGATTCCAGAGTGGGGGATGGTGTCAAAGGCCTCGGCGAGGTCCAGATAGCCTGTGTGGACTGCCTTATCCTCTTCCATGGCTCTAGAGACTGATTCAAAGAAGTCAATCAGGTTCAGAAGACAAGATCGACCCTTTAGAAACCCAAACTGGGTGGGGTCCAGTGTTTGAAGGTTGCCAATGTCTTTGTTTATAAGTTCCATGATAATATGTTCTATGGCCTTGCAGATCAGGCTTGTCAGACTGATAGGGGTGGTAGTTCCCGGGATCCAAGGTGGATCCCCCCTTGTGGAGTGGGATAACTTTAGCTGTGCACCACTCAGTGGGCATGAAGCCTGAGGTGAGGCTTTGATTAAACATGGCACTTAGGTCAGGTGGCAGTTCATTTTGTGGTTCATGTAATACACAGCCCAGGATGTCATCTGATCCCATGGATGCTGTATTCTTAGTTTTGGAGAGTGCGTTTTTTACCTGTGTGGCCATTATTACCGGAATTTGGCAATCTTCCGGTACTGAGATAGGCTGTTCAGCGGGTGAGGGGGGTGAATTTGGCACTGAATTGATCTGCCAGGATATTGTCAATATCCTTGGGATCTGTATATTTAATGCCATTTTGTTGTAGCTCAGAGCAGATCTGAGCATTACCATTTAGATTCTTGACATAGTTATAGAATGCCTTGTGGTTCTTTGGAATCTTTGGCAATTTTATTTTCATAAGAAGCTTTGGAGTATTTTATGAGGGATCTCAGCTTCTTACTGAGGCTAGTAAGGGAGTTTTTTGCATCCTGGGATTTTCCTCTTTTCTGCAACAGTTTCTTCCTTTTGTTGTAAAGTTTGTTTATGGCAGGGCACCACCAGATTGGCTTCATTTGTTTGGAGGAGAGCATCTTGGTTCTATTTGGGATGGCATGATTCATGCATGAGTGGATGTGTTCATACAGTGCCTTAGTGTAGGATTCAGTAGTCAAACTTTCAGTTCCCATCTGCATGGGTGTCATGAAGTTTGTCACTTCTGACTTGAGTAGCATGAAGTTGGCTTTGGAGAAGTTTTTTATGGAGGTTTCCTTACTGGGGTGTGGGGGTGAGATGTAGATGTTAAGGATGATTTGCTTCTGGTCAGACCTGACCAACGAGAGGGTGACCATAGGTGTGGAGCATTGATTTCCCATGTTGGTAATGACCAGGTCTAGGATATTGGAGCCCCTGGTGGGACTAAGGATTAGTTGATCCAGGGTATTGGAATTTTTGAATTCCAAGAATCGTTGGGTAAAGGTGTTGGTACACAAGTAGTTTTCCCAGTTAATGGCAGGGTAGTTGAAATCACCCAGTATTAGTGTGTTTTGTTGTATCTTAATATTTTCCAGTATGTTTAGAAAGGTGTAGTGAGAATCTTGGGGCATGGTGGGGTATCTGTAGCAAACTACAGTCTGGATTGCAGTCTGACCTAGTGTTAGTTGCACCTGGAGAATTTCAGATGCATTGTGTTGGGCAAATTAGCCTGGTGGTGTGAATATCCTTGGTGGATATGGACATTCCCCCACCTTTAGTGTTTCAGTCCTGGCTTGGTGACCGAAAAGTGTGGTAAGAGTTGTAGCCTGGTATTGCAGGGGTGCTTTCTGGAGCCTTGAACCAGGTCTCAGTTACTGCACAGATATTGATGTTCTCCATTTTTAGGAGTGCCTTGAGAGAGTGCATTTTGAGGTTTAGACTTCTAGCATTGAGTAGCATTACCTTCAGAATTTGCATGCTTGTATCTGTTACGGTGGTGGTTTTGTCCTTTGAACTTTGCCTAAAAAAGGCACTATAGGGGTGGCAAGAGCCTTAGCCAGTAACCTAAATCCCAGGAGTGACAGGTGCAGACCATCTCTGGCAAAACATCATGGTCTGTCGATCATGTCATCCCAGGCAGACAGATACTGGATCCCCTTTGAAAGACACCAGAAGCTTAGCCAATTGTTGAAGTCAATCATTGTCTAGAGGAAAATAGTTTTTTATTCAGGCATGTCCAAGGGTCAGCTCCCAGTGTTCTCTCCTGTCTATCTGATAAATTTGGGCATCTTGGGGCAATGTAGCAATTGCCTCATGCACACAGACAACCCTCTCCTCCTACCACTCAACACTACAACCTGTGAGAGATGCACTTTTCTAGCCAAACTGGAGGTAAAGCTCTCTCCAACCAAGACTGAACTTGACAGTCAAGAAGAGAAAGTAAACACTTGCACCACACCACACTCATCACATAGTCCCACTAAACCTATACCACCAAAATCCACACATAGAAACGCAAACACATTCACAGAGGCTCTCAATAGTAATCTGCTCAAGTAACAGAGACCTCCAAAGCAGAAACACAAGCAACCTCCACCCCCCCCCAACACAACCCAAATGACACATTGCCCACAGACTCAGTTTGCCATTCAACCACAGCCCATAAGGCAAAACAACGTAACCAACACACTAGTCATAGGTGACTCTATAGTCAGGCACACTGATGCCCCACTCACCAGCCTAAACAAGGAGAAGGTTACTGCCAGCTGCCTGTCCGGTGCCAGGATCCACCAGATAACCCATGCAGTCAGGTCCCTCCACAACAAGTACAAATATGACTCTATCATTGTCCATGTTGGTGTGAATGACCTGAGACATGTCTCCCTGGACTACATGAAAAGAGACATGGAAGAGCTCTCTGATCTTGTAGCCCAGGCAGGTATGACCCTAGCCCTAAGTAGCATCCTGCCATTGCCCAGAATGATTTCACAGTACAAGGACAAAATGATTGACTTCAACAATTGGCTAAGCATCTGATGTCATTCTAAGGAGATCCAGTATCTGTCTGCCTAGGACGACATGGCTGACAGACCACGATGCTTTGCCAGAGATGGCCTGCACCTGCCGCCCCTGGATTCTAGATACTGGCTAAGGCTCTTGCCTCTCCTATAGTGCCTTTTTTAGGCAAAGTTCAAATGACAAATTCACCACTGTAACAGAAACAGACAAGCAAAAACTGGGGGTAATGCTACTCAATGTTAGAAGTCTAAATCTCAAAATGCACACACTCGAGGCACTCTTTAAAATGGAGAACATTGATATCTGTGCAGTGATTGAAACTTGGTTCAGGGCTGCAGACAGCACCCCTGCATTACCAGGCTATAACTCATACCACACTTTTCCGACATCTAACCTGGACCAGAACACCAAAGGCGGAGGTGTGTCCATATTCATTAAGGATATCCGCATATCCAGGCTAGTTGCTCAGCATAATGCATCCAAGGTTATCCAAGTATAACTAACTCTGGGCAAAACTGCAATCCAAATTGTAGCTTGCTACAGATCCCCCACCATACCCCAGGATTCCCACTCCTTTTTTCTTGATATACTGGAAAATATTAGGGTTCAACCAAACACCCTAATAATGGTTGATTTCAACTACCTCACCATTAACTGGGAAAACTACTCATGTACCAACACCTTCACTCAACACTTTCTGGAATTCATAAATTCCAATGCCCTGGATCAACTTATCCACACCCCCACCAAGGGCAACAATATCCTAGACCTAGTCATTACCAACATGAGTGACCGGTGTTCCACACCTGAAGTCAACTCCTCATTGTTCAGATCTGACCATAAGCTAATTACCCTAGATATCCACATCCCACCTCCACCCCCCATTAAGCAAACCATGGTAAAAAATGTCTCCAAAGCTAACTTCCTGCTTCTTAAGACAGAAGTGGCGAACTTCATGACACCCATGCAGATGGACAATACAGTTACAACTGCTGAATCCTACACAAATCCACTATATAAGCACTTACACGAGTGCATGAATCATGCTATCCCAAACAGAACCAAGATGCTATCCTCCAAAAAAAGGAAGCCAATCTGGTGGTCTCCTGCCATAAACAAACTCTACAACAGATGGAAGAAACTGTTGCAAAAGAGAGTAAAATCCCATGAGTGGAGGATCTCCCTGGTCAGCCTCAGTAAGAAGTTGAGATCCCTTATAAGATCCTCCAAAGCTAGCTACGAAAAACAAAATCGCCACTGATTCTAAGGACAACCACAAAGCATTCTATAGCTATGTCAGTAATCTCAATGGCAACACCTAGATCTGCTCTGAGTTACAGCACAATGGCATGAAAATTACAGAACCAACTGATATTGCCAACATCCTGGCAGATAGGTTCAGTGCTAACTTTAGCCCCCTCTCACCCCTTAAAGTGCCCATATCTATACAGGAAGAATGCAGAGTCCCTGTAATCACAACTACGCAGGTAAAAGCTGCACTCTCTAAAGCCAAAAACGCAGCATCCATGGGCCCGGACAACATCCAGGCTGCATTTTACATGAACTTCAGAATGAACTGGCTCCCCACCTAAGCACCATGTTTAATCATAACCTCACATTAGGCTTTGTGCTCACTGAATAGTGCACAGCAACAGTTATCCCACTCCACAAAGGGGGAGCCACCAATGATCCCAGAAACTATTGCCCTATTAGCCTGATGAGTCTGGTCTGCAAGGCCATAGAATGTATCATCATGGAACTGAAAAACAAAGAGATTGGTAACCTCCAAACTCTGGACCCCACCCAGTTTGGGTTTGTGAAAGGCAGATCATGCCTCCTGAACCTGATCAACTTCTTTGAGGCAGTCACCAAAGCCGTAGACGAGGGTAAGGTAGTTCACACAGCCTATCTTAACCTCGCCAAGGCTTTCAACACCATCCCCCATTCTGGAATTATAGCTAAACTCAGTAAACTAGGTATAAATCCCTACGTCACAAGATGGGTTGCCAACTGGCTCACTGACAGAACTCACACTGTAAAAGTTGCAGACGCCACTTCAAATCAGTGACAAGTGGATTACCACAGGGTTCAGTCCTGGGTCCTCTCCTGTTTGGTATCTACTTCTCTGAAGTACAGGGTAACACAGAAGGCCTCTGGGTAATGAAGTTTGCAGATGACTGCAAACTAGGAGCCATAGTCAAGTCCTCAAATGATGTGGACATCCTACAGAAGGGCCTCATTGAGACAGATGCCTGGTGTCAGAGCCATGGTCTCAAGCTCAATGTAAAAAGTGCATTGTCACCCCCTTTGGTAAAAACTCTGTACCCATGAACTACCACATAGGCGGCAGTCTACTTAATGCCGAACATGTGATAAGAGACCTTGGGACCCAGGTGGACAGTAGTCTCTCCTTTGATAATCACATCACCACAGTAGTCATGAAATCCTTCTACGTGGCACACCTCATCACAAAAGGGTTCTCATCCAGGAAAAAAGAGGTCATTGTTCTCCTCTAGTCGATACTCATTAGGCCCATTATAGAGTACAACGCCCCTTTTGGAATGTACCTCACAGAACATCTGCAGCAGCTGGAAAGGCCACAGAAGTACCTCACAAAGAGGATTACTAGTCTCAATCAGATGCCCTGCACTGACCGTCTCAAAATCTCCAGCTTTACTCCTTAGCATATTGCCTACTCTGAGGTGATCTCTGCCTAACATATAAGCTATGTCAAACCCAGAGCTGTTGGACATGCTACACCTAAAGAAATCCCAATCCCTCTGAGCTACACATTCTAGGGACCTAAACCTTGTCACCACAATAAACATGACATGTTGAAGGGATAGATTACTGTTCCAGAGAATTCCCATACTCTGGAACAAGCTACCCATCTATGTCAAGCAAAGTTCCACATTAACACTCTTCAAGAAAAATCTTGATGAGTGGATGGGGAATAGGAAATACACCCTGGGGATCACTTCTGTGGCTCTCTCGACAGGGGCACAGGAAAATAACTTTCTTGGGTGTCGTAAGCCAGGGAACCTTGTTGGCTAGGCTTACTTAGTCCCTTGGGCCAATTGCCTAGTACCTACCTATGAACCTATGAACCTATAAGATGTCCAAGTATTGAATCTGTGACTTCCATAACTGCAATTTACTTTTGTTAATCTTACATCCTAATTCTGTTGAGTCAAAAGAAAAATAATATCACATTTACAGTCATGTACAGTTCTTGAAGCTAAAAGCAAATCATCTATATACTGAATCAAAGTAAAGACACAAGGAAATTTTATTTTTTTCATTTCTCCTGAGAATAAAGTAGAAGAATCTACATACACTTGTGATAACCTAGTCCAAGTATATTGCTGTCCCATATAAGTAAAGGCAAACAAATACTGACTGTCAGCATGAAAAGGGATAGAAAAGGAAGCAGATGAAATATCTATCACCAAGAAAGTTGTGGCATGGGGATAAGTCTCAGTATTGCTGCAGGATTAGGAACAACTGGAAATTTTGGTACTATTACAGAATTCACTGCACACAAATCTTGTACAAACCTATATGTACTTTTTCCTGGTTTCTTAACTGGTAAAACAGGAGTATTAACAAGGACTATGATTTGGGATAATGCTACCTTGTTGTAACAAGGCAGAAATAACAGGTTCAGTTTGTTTTTCTGCTCCTACTGACAAAAGATACTGAACTACTATAGTCAGGCAATCACATGTCTTTAATGTTATTTGGACATGTTCTTCTTCCTGTATGAGCCCTACCACATTGTCATGGGTAGTCTAGAGCTGCAGAGGAATAGCATTCAGTTCCTCCATGTCAACATTTTCTACTTGCTGTTCTGCTGTTAGAAATGCAAAAGGACATCCTCATTTGAACAAACAGTTTTAGTGTATATAGTACCAGAGTTTCATTAGGAATATCTAAAATACACCATCAGGTGTATAAAAAAAACAATAAACAGAACATCTAAGTTTACGTAATAAACCTCTTCCTAACAGATTTAAAGGAACTGAATCTCCTACAATAAAAGCATGCTGTTCTTTTAGCAGACCGATGGGACAGATATATTTTGCACTATTTGTCATTGGCAAAGGGACCATCTTGGTCGTTCGTTACCAAGGAAAATAACTAGTTCTTGCTCATGACTGTCCTAACGAGTTTGTTACCACTATGGTGGCTGCCAAGTAGTATTCCATACAGGAAGGTTTCTGTTAGGTTGCTGTGATGTTTGAATGTTTGGCAAAGTTGCTTGTTGTCCAAGAAATGGACATTCATTTCACCAATACCGTGTTTGGCCACATTGAAAACAAATATTTAACCATGGTGCACCCAGTGGTACTTGTGATGAATCAGAGGATAACAGTTTTGCTGATACTGTCCTGGGGGTTGTTAAAATAATTGGAGTCTATCTTTTTCTGCATAATTTCTTCTTCCCCATCCCCATCCTCTGAAATCAGTATTGAACTGTTGAAGTTGAATATCCACTAACTTTTTCTTTTGTTCTCTTCTTCTCCAAGGATATTGTCTGCTATATATTGTGCCTGATTTTCAGTTTCATAAATACCCAAATTTCTCCACTTCAAACCAACCTTTCCAATCTGCTCTTGTACAGGTGGTAACATGCCCTCTATAAAAGCTACTGACAAACCTCTGGCTGCTGACATTCTGTAGGTCCCGGATGTCCAGAAAAGACTTTAAATACATTTATCATGTGTTGCAAGTACGCATCAATAGATTCATTCTCTCTTTGGACAGTAGCGTTGATTCTTGCCCAGTTAGGTGCAATGGGGCAGGCTGTAGTAATGGCTTTAAAGAGGTTATTTCTAGCAGCCAAACTCTTCATCTGTTTGTTTTGGAATGTTATCACCTAGGCTAGAATTTTCGCATATTTTCCTAAAAATGGTGGGAGGTGTGGAGGTTTTTTGTTTGGCTCTGAAATCTTCAGTGGTAGGGTTTTGCAATTGTATATGTCCTCCTAAGGTTTTTTGCATATTTTTCTGAGTGTGTTCGAATAGAAGGGAGAGAATCTACAATGGTTTGAAAATCCACTGCAGTTCAAGGCCATACCACTCTTATAGTAGGTTCAGCCTCGCTATCTCTAGCTACTGTGTGATTTGGGACTTCTTGCAAAGGGTGTATCTGTGTGGAAGGTATATCAGAATCAGTAGAAGAGTCAGAATCTGTTACTTTTCCTGCAGGTTGGCTTGCAGGGGATGCCCACTGATATTCCTCCCTGTCAATAACAATTGGTAATTACATAATAATGTTTTTAACTTTACCCAAAGTGCTAGTTATTTGCCAATTGACTTTTGTTAGAAAATCTTTTTAATTTTCTCCTGGATTTATGTTTATGAAATAATTGCTTCCCTTTACTAGTTATATGGAATGATATGTGGTCCGAGGTTATGACAGGTTGATGATTTTTGCAAAATCTATTATTATTCCCTGGCTCAGAGGAGAGATTGGAAGTGCTGGAAGTAACTTGAGCTGTATTTGGGGAAGTGGTAGTTGTTTCTGGAAGACGGACCTCCACTTGCCCTCTTGGAGAGTGAGAACTAACTGCTTGTTGAGATTCAGGTGGGTCATAAGATGGAAGAGGTGCAGAAGGTAACAGCAGTCAGTCCTCATCAGATGATTCTGGCTGTGAGAGTGATAACTTCTCAAACTGTTATAAAGGATATATACCCCAGGATTGGGAATTTCATATGCACATTGTTGTAAAGTGTTAACTGTTCTATTAGCTGCCTGCAGCTGTAGCTTTAATCTAGAGGAGTTATATTTTAAGCTTCTAACTACAGATTCCTTTTCCTTATTTTTAGATTCTTCTTAGCAGTCATTAAAAACTGACCAACAAGAGGCAGGTGCCTGATTACCTTTCTATTTTAACTTATTTTTTTAGATTTTCCTAAAATTTCCATATCAGAGGAACCCTTTTCCACAAACTCTAAAACAATATGATTTCTTGTAAGCTCAGACCATTTTACCAAATAATTACAGTTGTCTCTGCCATACTTCTTAAACATATGGCTGACTGGAGTTCTCGGGTACAGGTCCTTAAAACCAAGTGTACTGTAACCCATTATATAAACCCACAACCATATCAAAGGGATTTATATGTTTGATTAGAGCCACTCTCACTCCTGAAAAGGCTTGTCCCAAGAAACCTTCTACTTGCTCACACCTGAGAAAGTGGTGTTTCAAATCTTTTTATTTAGGGCATCTCTGATTCTTTAACAAGGAAACTCCATCCTTGTGTATTGATTAAATACCTCACTAACACACAATTATACAGAAGCAGGTTAGTAGATGTGATCACACAGACATCCACTTTCCTGTTTTCATACAATTTACCCACTCACATGCAATCAAAACTAGTGAAGAAAACTTAGTAAAGCTTACTTGTAGAGACTTTAAACTCTACTAAGATTAGAAAGTGTATACTTCAACACTCGAAACTTGTCTGACAGTAAATCTATCTTTCTTTAGGACCTAGTGGCAGTTTCTGATGCGGCAGCACACAAACAGCTCAGGACTATGAGTAGCATGCTGCCAAACTGTTAAGGTACCAAATAATATTCACAAGAGACAGTTCAGCAAGAAACAACAATCTCCTTTATTGCACAGAAAGACACGTACATGGGAGACTAGGCAATCATATTCCTGTCTCAAGCTACAAGAATCATTGCACTTTATACCTTTTTTCATTAAAAGCAACATTATTGTAACAGTTATGAGAGGTGGTCCCATCTGCAAAACTCCTTGGCATCACTATAGACGAGCACCTCAAATTTGATAGCCACATACAACAAAACATAAAGAAAACCCACCAAAAGCTAGGTATGCTCTATAAGAACAACTGCTTTCTCTCCAACTCTGCTAGGCATTCCTTAGCAATTACCTATCTTCTACCATCTCTACTATATGGAGCCCCTCTCCTTACTAACCTGTCTTCTTCCATCTCCACTAAACTTGAAATCTGCTATAATAAAATCTCTAAATTTGCTACCAAACCTAAAACCTCTTCTCACCATTGTCTTTCCCTACAAACTCTGAACTGGCTAGAACTCCCTAACTACCTAGACTACCTCCAACTAACCACTGCTCACAAATTAATATTCTACCCTGATAAATGCCCAGCCCTAGCAAACATCCTTCCACCATACACCCCAAACAGATCTCTAAGATCTGAACACCAAAATTTAATCGCCATCCACAAACCCAATCACCCTGCTGGCCAACTCCTTCTCTCCTACTCTCTTGGCAGGAAATGGAACTCTCTCCCTTCTTCTCTTAGAACAACATCTAACACTGAAGCCTTCAAAATCCAACTTTTCTCTTACTTGTCCTCTAAACATAAGTGTACCTGCTTACATCCTACATAAATCTAAATAAATTCCCCTTGAACCCTCTATACGCTTTCTCTTTACTCTACCCTAATACTATTTTTTTTCTTCTTTTTTCTCTCTCGATCACTGCTTGATCAAACTTTAATCTATTCTCAGTTTATGTACTTTCTCTCTCTCTACTCCTCATATGTAAATATTGTAAATAGCATGTAACCTTAGACCTTCTTCTCATACAGTCAAACCTGCTACTTGAAGGAAACTACTAAATCTATTGTATCTACCTTCCTGAATGATGTTTTTTGAAGTATACTGCGTGTATTTGCTATTTTACTAACTGTATCAATGTAATGTAATTACAAATGTATATAATTTATTACTACCTTTTACACTATGTAACTTAGATTGTATTTGCTTTGCTTTTGGAGCTTTTCTCCCCGGGCCTCCACTGAAAATGGGTACATTCTGGCCCAGTGGACTTCCCCGGTAATCAAACTGGAAATAAATAAATAAATAAATAAATGATACTGCCATGACCAATTAGGAATCAACACTACAGCATTAATTTTTCAAAGATCTCATGACTGCCTGTTTATGACATTCCATATTATGTATGAGTTCCAAATTCCATAATAGAGCATTCTATTTGGAACAAACCTTATACTTCTCTAAGCCTGTCAGCACTTACTATTATTAAGCAGCAACCAAGCTAATGGATACACATTGAAGGACGCTCTGACTATTTCATTCTGCTATGAAAGCATATTAGGAATGAAATGCACCCTACCATTTTTCCCTTCTCTGTAATTCTCACCCTTCACAGTGTTTTGTATATTAGCTAAGTTACATACTTGTTCTGGAGTCCTTTATTCTGACTTGATATTACTATTGTATGGTGCCCTCTCCTCAAGGTACAGATATGTTGGAATTAGTATATAAAAGTGGCAAACATCCTTTAAAGGTGTAACAATGAGGTTCAGATTTCAGTATTATTAAAATTGCAATTGAATTTCTGAAGTATATAGACTCACAGTATTGGGCTTTGTACTCATGAAAGGAAGTCATATTCTATTGGGTGTACTTGGTCTTTGAGTAATACCTGAAAAATAAATATTTCTGTTGAGTTCATTGTAACTACTTGGGAACCATGCCAAGAAGGTAAAAACAATTTCAATAAAGGTCACATCACAAACAGCTGAAATTTCATTCACTAAGTTAAGAAACACACACACACACACACACACACACACACGCACGCACACGCACACACACACACACACACACACACACACACACACACACACACAAAGTTGTATGGAGCAACCAGTTTAAGGAGAGGTTGATCACATTTCCACTTAATAATACAATCAAATCCAAAGTTTATTTCATGTCACAATAATAAAATATGTTTTGGTGATCTCCACATTTAATCCATCTTACAGCCCCCAAACACTAAAGCTCAAAGTTTGAAATGACACACTTGAGCAATTTATACTACTGTAATGTTTAACTCCTGACATGCTTTTGATCTTCTGGTTAACAAAGTAATAAATAGAAAATGTTGTTGTTGTTGATGTTGTTGTTGTGTCTTTCGGCTTATCCCGGTTAGGGGTCACCACAGCGGAACTCCGGTCCGCTAATTGTTTGGTAGTGGATTTTTACATGCCGAGTTACCAGCCCTGACACACAACCTTCAACGAAGGCATGCCCATTCATGCATGCCTCCACACAGAAGACGCTCTAGCTGAGAATCGAACGTGATAACGTCTTGTTGTGAGGCGACAACGCTACCGCAGCACCACTACTGCGGGTAAAGTAATAAATAGAAAATATGAAAGAAAATTATGTACATCTCCTGATTTACAAGAGATATTGGATATCTTATTTTTTAATAATCTCCAATGTTTCTCATCCATAAATATATAGAGAGACAAAATGCTATTATGTAAGTCTGCACGTACTATTGTCTTTACATATACACAGTAAAAATAATTATTTAACTATTACTTTATAAAAAAGCTAAAATAAGCTAACATGATAAAAAGCTAAAATAAGCTAACATGATAAAGGATATTATAGAACACCCTACTGCAGCTTCAGTCAGAAAGCCCTCGTTTCCTAGAACTGCTTTGTTCATTCGTTCCTCCACTATGAAGTAACTCCCTGTTAGCCTAAGTTTATTTTTCCTATTCTGTCATAGAATCTTTCCTTTTGCCTTATGTGTGAGAAGATGAATCATCTCCTTCATAGGTTCATAGATGTTCACTAGGCTAACAGCCACAGGGACCTTTTTAAGCCTAGCCACACATCCCAAATCTCTGACAAGTTCTGGTAACCTTGATAAGTGTAAGCAGGGACATGGGAAATGAAACATTTACAAGCAGGAGTCAGGGAGATGAACCATTTACAGGTTGCCTGTGTCCATTAGAGACATAGGTACCAAATCAGGGATGAATTTCCTGTTCCCCATCCAATATTCCAAGTTGCACTTGAATTGGGTTATGGAGGAAATCTGCTTCACATGAATGGTGAGCCTGTTACAGAGACAGGGTAGTCTCTGGGATACATACCTGTCTCTCCATCAGGCCCTATTTATATTACAGGCAAGGTTTAAGTCTTTAGAATGGGTAATTCTGGCGCTCTGTTTTTTGGATATGAAGCATGTCCATTAGAGTGGCGTCTGACAACACCCTATATGCCAGACATAGATTTCCCCTCAAAAGCCTGTAGGAGACAGAATACAAAGATAGGGCCTTGAGGCAGTCTACATAGGACATTTTACTTATACCCTGTATTCTTTTAGTGATGAACCTCTGTGGATGTTCCAATTGTTGGATATGCCTGGTTAGGTACATACCAAAGGGGGCACTTTACTCCATGGTAGGTCTGATGAATGCCAAATACAGTGGAACAATGACTTAGATGGCATACTTTTGTTTATAAGCTGTGCAACATAGAATGATTTCCTCACTATTGTAAACATGGAATGATTTCCTCACTACTGCAGACATAGAATGATTTCCTCACTACTGTACACATAGAATGATTTCCTTACTACTGTAGAAATAGAATGATTTCCTCACTACTGTAGACATATAATGATTTCCTTACTACTGTACACATAGAATGATTTCCTTACTACTGTACACATAGAATGATTTCGTTACTACTGTAGACATAGAATGATTTTCTTACTACTGTAAACATAGAATGATTTTCTTACTACTGTAAACATAGAATGCTCTCCTTATTACTGTAGACGTAGAATGATTTCCTCACTACTGTACACATAGAATGATTTCATTACTACTGTAGACATAGAATGATTTCCTCACTACTGTAGACATATAATGATTTCCTTACTACTGTACACATAGAATGATATCCTTACTACTGTACACATAGAAGGATTTCCTCACTACTGTAGACATATAATGATTTCTTTACTACTGTACACATAGAATGATTTCGTTACTACTGTAGACATAGAATGATTTCCTCACTACTGTACACATATAATGATTTCCTCACTACTATAGACATAGAATGATTTCCTTATTACTGTACACATAGAATGATTTCCTTACTACTGTAGACATAGAATGATGTCCTCACTACTGTACACATTGAATGATTTCCTCACTACTGTACACATAGAATGATTTCCTTACTATTGTAGACATAGAATGATTTCCTCACTACTGTAAACATAGAATGATTTCCTCACTACTACAGACATAGAATGATTTCCTTATTACTGTACACATAGAATGATTTCCTCACTACTGTACACATAGAATGATTTCCTCACTATTGTAGACATAGAATGATTTCCTTACTACTGTACACATAGAATGATTTCCTCAGTATCGTACACATAGAATGATTTCCTCACTATTGTAGACATAAAATTATTTCCTCGCTATTGTAAACATAGAATGATTTCCACACTACTATACACATAGAATGATTTCCTCACTACTGTACACATAGAATGATTTCCTCATTATTGTAGACATAGAATGATTTCCTCACTACTGTAAACATAGAATGATTTCCTCACTACTGTACACAGAATGATTTCCTCACTATTGTAGACATAGAATGATTTCCTCACTATTGTAGACATAGAATGATTTCCTCACTACTGTACACATAGAATGATTTCCTCACTACTGTACACATAGAATGATTTCCTCACTATTGTAGGCATCAAATGATTTCCTCACTACTGTAAACATAGAATGATTTCCTCACTTCTGTAGACATAGAATGATTTCTTCATAACAATTCCCATAGGATCATATGAAGTTACTAGGCTATTGGCCCTGAGCCCCTTACAAGCCTAGCCAAGAATTTAGCCCAAGTTCCAACAAGTCAGCACCCAATGCCCCTGTCTAGCAGGGACACAGGTAGAATCCTAGGGGTGTATTTTCTGTTTCCAATCCAGTTACCCAGGTTGCACTTAAAAAGTGTTAATGAGGTACTCTGCTTGACGTGGAGTGGAAGTCTATTCCACAGAAGGGGGAGTCTCTGTGTTGGCTCCTTGTAGAGTCTACACAGAATGTATCCATGTACACAGCCACAGTTCCTCCTCAGCAGGGCACCATGCATATTAATTGTGGGTCGCTGCCAAGGGAGATCACAGTAACATGGATACTGAATTCATGTAAGCAAGAGTATACAAGCTGTCCCTTAATTGTGGACTGTCCATAAATTATTCTGGACAGTTGGTAAGCACAGCACAATACCTATCGGCCTATTAACCTGAACCAAAATGTGTACAACACATTTATATTCATTAAATTACAAGTTTAGTATTATTATTTTTTTTTTACGTTTATGTGCTTGTTTGTGGAGTATGGCGAATTGCTTAGCTATGCTTAGCTTCGCTTTGCATGTAGAGCAGACATCCGCTAGACATCTAAAAATAGAAACCGCATGTATTCAAATTTAATTTATTTTTTACATGTGCTTGTTTGCAATGTGTGACACATAGCTTAGCTATGCTTAGCTTTGCTTACAGCCACAGTAGACATCCACTAGACATGTGAAAATAGAAACCAGATATATTCAATTTGCAATTTTTTTTTTTACATGTGCTTGTTTGTGTGGTGTGGCATGTTACTCAGCCATGCTTAGCTTTGCTTACATATACAGTAGACATCTACTAGACAGCTAGCGACTGAAACTGGATGCATTCAATTGTTGTAGGTGTGCCAATCTTAGCAATGTGCAAACCCATGCAGCGAAACTGCACTACACTTACAGGCATCTTTACAGTATATCTGAAGATATACGAGTTCTCTTCAATATCCCAAAGGCTACAAACGTTGAGCCATAACCTACAGTGTAGTAGGTCTGGCATTTGAGTCCTGAGCAGTAATACTTTTTCATATATTGCTGTGAAAATGTATCAGGTGGTTGAAACATTGGTTTAGTTTAAATTAAAAAAATGTTACATTTAGAAAAGTTCCATGATGCTAAGCAGGACTTAAACATGGTCAATGGTCTGTTCCAGTTTGTGCATTGCTAAGCTCCACTTAAACTTGGTTTGTAGGAGTTTGTGCAATGCTAAGCGACGCAGCACTTTTTTGGAAGTTACAGTATGCAGTGCAAGGGCGGGAATGCAGCCTATTTAAAGGCCAATAGGCAGGAATTTCAAATCATTCTTTGGAGTCTTAGCTTGGCTGTGGATATGACTACTGCTGTAGGTGAGGAAGTGTGCTTTCTTCCACAAAAGTGAGGAGTGCAGGAGTTCAGAGTTTTTGTTGGACTCTTGATAGACCAATATGGACCACAGCTATTTCAGGTCTACTGCTAAGGCTCAGAGTGTAAGTCTGAGGCCTGGGATCATTTGGCCAAGGACCTAACCAGTGCTACTGGAATCCTGGTGGGCAGTGTCATCACCCCTATGACGACTTGAGAAGTAGGAAGAGGGCAACCTTAGACAGCTGGTTCCAAGACGTTAGGGGTGGGCACACTCCACAGATATGTAAGCATGAATTCCAATAATTTATAAATATACAAGCTGAATCTCTGCAGAACTGTTATGCATAATGGTCTCCTTCTCTTATCATAGCTGCAGAAGAGAGGGCTTGCAATGTCCAGTCCCATGCAGGGCATTTGGCCAGGATGAGGCAAGCATATGGTAAGTAGAAAAATCATCAAAGTAATAACTTAAGGCATAACTTATTAATAATACAATAAAGTAAATGCAGATTTTATGGTCTTAACAGTCAGGTATGACATAACTAGAATGCCTTACATCTTTATTAATGTGTCACGGCCTACCTGAAATGGTAAAGCAAGTAAGCATGTAGTACTGTGTAGCATAGCTTCCAATCATCAGTTAATGTTGTGGTCTACCCAGATTAAGAGTCACTGTTCTATTCTGCTCATTGTCTGAAATATGCTGTAGGTTGGACTCAATAAATGGACAGGGTATACAGGTAAGTTAATAGATCTCCTAGACAGCTATCCATGTGTGTAAATGCCAGATGTCATGCAACAATAATCAATAAAGGTTAAAAGGAGATGGTGCTTTGATAATTAATTTGTTTCAAATAAAGTGTTCAGTATTCCTGTAGTCACTGCTTGTGGGTTCTAAACTAACACTAGACAAATGATAAATGTGAATTAGTAAATAATGGGCAAACATATGTCAGAAATAAATACCCCAATTAAGGGTCAAACTTGTGTTCTGCTCATGTTGTCTGAAATATGCTGTAAATTGCGCTCAGTAAATGAACGGGGTATATGAGTAAGTTAACAGAAGTCCTAGACAGCTATCCATGCATGTAAATGCCAGATTTCATGCAACATTAATCAATAAAGTTGAAAAAGGAGAGGATGCTTTGATAATTAATTTATTTCAAATAAAGTGTTCACTGTTGTGGGTTCTAATCTTACATCAGAGAAATGATAAATGTGAACTACGAAATAATGTGGCAAGATATATTATACATAACTGCAGTGCAGTACCACACATTAAGGGGCAAGCTTGTGTTCTGCTCATGCTGTCTGAAATATGCTGTAGGTTGCAGTTAATAAATGAATAGGGTAAATATGTAAAGTAATGCAACTCCTGCACAGTCATGCCTGTGTGTAAAGCAAAATTTGACACAGCATACAGCAATACAGTGTAAAAGGAGATGACGCTATGATATGTACTCAATAAATGAACAGGGTATATGGGTAAGTTAACAGAAGTCCTAGACAGCCATCCAGCTGTGTAAATGCCAGATCTGAAACAATATTAACCAATAAAATGTAAAAGGAGATGATGCTTTGATAATTACTTTTTTTTTTTTCAAAAACAGTGCTCAGTCTTCCTGTACTCACTGCTTGTGGGTTCTAATCTGACACCAGACACAGCTATGCATACGTGTAAAACTCATGATTTGACACAACAGGAATCAATAAAAGTTCAAAAGGAGATGGTTATCTGAAATATTAGTTTTTAAAATAAAATGGTCAGTCTTCCTTTAGTCGCTGCTTGTGGGTTCTACTCCCATGACAGCTAACTGAGAAATGTCCAGCTGTCCAGTGTAGTTGGGTCTATATTAGGTCGCTGAAATGTTATTCTGGTGAACACCTATTCATTGACCTGTAATCAGTGAAAATCACTTCAGCGATTCGCTAAATTTACTAAGGGCAACGAAATACTTGCCCGAAGCACAACGGACAGCTACAGAACTTTGCCCTTTTCTCCACTGTAGTGCAATCTCGGAGTTGGTATATATAGTTGGGGGTGATGCCCCTTACTTGGATGTGCTTGAGTCAACTACAAGTTGGTCTGTTGTGCTTCGGGCAACTATTTTGTTTCCCTTAGTAAATTCAGCGAATCACTGACACGATTTTTGCTGATTAGAGGTTGATGAATAGGTGTTCACTGGAATTACATTTTGCTGAACTAATATAGACCCATGTAGTTTAGTGTACATGAACATACCTCTCAACTGTCATGATTTTTGCCTCCTGCTCCATATGTGTGGTCCTTTGATTTGCAGATATATGACATTACTCGGAATTTATTCATTTAACATTTGTTAACCAGGAAAGCCTGACTTGGAACAAAGCCAATTTTCAGCAGAGGCCCAGGGAGAAATGCTCCATATGTATGTTTTTGAAATTAGGGAGGAAACTGGAGCACCTGGAGGAAACCCACATGAATGCAGGGAGGACATGCAGACTCCACACAGAAGGCACCCCAGCAGAGAATCGAACCGGAAAACCTTTTGCTGTGAGGTGACAATGCTACAGCTGCACCACTGCACTGTGGCAAGTCTGTTATCATAACACCTTGCTACTAATGTATGAACACACTAAGAAAAAAGTTCCCTGTAGATATGTCTTTGTGCCACCATTTTGTATGGCTTGGCCCATAATGTCCCATTCTAACCGATTGAGAGCTATGTACATGCAACATCATATATACAATATAAGCAGTCATTGTTCTCACAAGTGAAATCTACCAAATCTAGAAGTATGTAGTAATAGTCTGTGTAGTTATATTATCTGTGAAGTTACTAAGGTTCTTCTTTTCTCTCTCACTCCGCCCCTTTTCTTCTTTTATTTATTAATTATATTTATTATTATCATTTGATATTAACATATTATTTGTAATTATCTCTTATGTTGGTCTTATGTATAATTTAACATTGCTTTGCTGTTAAAAACCTTTCATTTACATTATTTATTGTTGCGTTCCTCATTATATTATTTTCCATTTCTTTCCATTACTCATTATTGCTTTCTGTTATGTTATTTTTTTTTATTTATGTTTATTTTTCATTATGTTTATATTTAATTTACCACAGTGTGACAAGGTAGGCCAGTTCCTGGTGATCCAAGTACCTTGGCTCTCTCAGCCAAGGCCGCAGCCTGGTGGCACCCCCTCTGTTGCGCCTGCGCTACCTGCTCTATTGGGTAGTTCCACCCCACAGGCAGTGGGTGGTCCCCCCTCTGGGAGTGGAAGTGGAGGGGGTGATTATGTCACTCGCAATGAACTGCCAGGCATGGTGCGTGGACTGCTCCTCCAAACTGTTGGTGCATGCCTACGCTGGATGGACAGCATGCTGTCTATCTTGGTGGGGCAGTCTGTCCCTAGGTGCTGTTGTCAACTACTGCCTCCACAGGAGCAGTGAATGTGCAGTGCTGATAGTCCGATGGGTGAGGACTTGAGTCACACTGCCACCATGTCTGATGTCCATGGGACTTGAATTCCACAACACCCTCCCTAACCAAGGTGTTCAACCCCCATCTTGTGTCACACACCAACCCTGTCTGCTGTCTTGTCTGCCTGCAAAAGCTTCCTCACCTTCCCAACTTACCTCCACCACATATACCTATGTCCCTTTCCCAACATTCCACTCTCACCTTAAAAAAAATGGGCCCCTGTCCCACAAAACAATTGTTGTCCCATACATAGCTTTCCATTTCACACATGTGTCTACTGAATACACTTAATTTGATCCAATTGGCTTGAGAATGTACTTATGTTGTCATCACCCCTCTCTCTGGGACTGACAGTCCAAATGCATAACATAACACATGACTTGGCAGTTGTCCAAATGGTTGACATAATGGTAAATGTACCCTTTACCTTGTTCTAGGACACAACAACCATGTTGCCTTTTACTCTGTTAATGATACCTATAGCTAACATACTTACCTTAATCACATACCTCAATTTCCTGTGGGATGGGTTCCCTCAATCAGGCTCTGGCTGCACACCAAGGCTGCCACAGGTCACACTGTTATACATAACTGTTGCTGTCCTCCACAATTTGTAGTCTCTCTCACTATGCTTATTGCCTGCAGCAGCAGCAGCTGCAGCCTGTAGCACACATGTGTATATAATACGTAGCTGCTACAAACATTCTCTCTGTGCTGACGTAGTATCTGTACCCCAGTAATTTCCACCCCAACATATAAGAAAGAGGATGAATCCTCCATTGAGGCCTTATATCTTATTGAATAGTTGCATGGGATTAGCTGATTATACTACAATACCAAACTGTGTATACTGCAGTTAGTATTCCTGAACCACAGATTAGTTCAGAGGCAATTACCTGCTAATTAGAACCTTCTTAAAAAGGCAAACTCCTAGCTAGGGGAGACGTTGTATATGAGAGTTACTTTCTATGGTGAACTTGTTCTCACAACACTTATATATTTGTATCTTTCAACAGAGGAGTATTGTGCTCCATCAGGTGTGTAACCATTTTGATTCCGACATGATGCATATGTTTAAATACACTTAGGGGAATGGGGATTACATCAGTAAGCCTTTCTTAGAACTGCACTGATAATATGCCATTGATCTGCATCTGTGTAACACCTACAGAGGAAGTAGAGTACAGCAAGGGTATAAGGCTGTCTGTTAACTAGGTACACAAGTCTCCTGGATATTTAATTTGTTAACAGTTGTAATACTACACTGATATTTGTTTGGCACTGTATTTTATACATATGTTGAGGGTGGTTTCCTGCTATGGGCCTCACTACAAGTGGACTCCTGTGTTGGGTGTCTGACCATATGTGAGTGTCTGTCATGCCACAAACAGGAGTAGGTCACTATTGCTACTATTGTAGTTGGTTCTACACCCTTTGCATGTTTGGCACACTGTTGCATATGAGATGTGTAATAAAATGGGGAATACTGATAGCCTTCCTTTATTGCTGTATCTGTACATACTGTACACCCATGCATGTGATCCTGACGTGTTCTCATTTTTTTGTATTTCAGGTGATACTGTGCATGCCAGACAATGCCTACCTTTAACTGAGGCAAAAAATGGCCTCATAACTGAGGCCTAAGACAACACTACCAAGTCCTTCTGTCCAGAGGGAGGGCAACTAGGCAAGAGTGACCAGCCTTGTGGGATGAACTAGTGCATAACATAAATGCTGTGGGTCACCGTACCACAGATATGATCCACGCAGCATGCAGATGGGCAGCGGATGTGGCCATGGGTTGACAGGTCACTGGTGGCGGGCCTGCAGCAGAAAAATCTCTTTCAGCCACAGAAGAATTCCTGGCAAACCTTGCAACACAGGATAGCTCCCAGGCATTCATCACATAATATGTTGTGGATGTGGATGCAACCGTTTCCACTTAAAAGAAGCCTCCAGGTATGCTTAGTTGGATCAGCATTGGAATACTGTAGCATTTAGCAAGTCAGGGTGTACATAGTTTTACATGGGTGTCAGGTGTTTTATAGGGTGGGGGGAAGGAGGTTAGCTGCAGTGTTAAGCTCATAGAGAGATTGTGACCCACATACCTGTTAACATACAGCTACTGTAAATGTGAGACATTTGGACGTATTACCCCCGTTATACTGTAACATGTGGTGGTGTTTATATTACCTGTCCCTCAAATGTTTTTCGGGACCATCATGAATAGGAAGAGGTTGTACTCCTGCTGCTGGTAAGCACAAAACATTTTGTCAGAGATGTAAATTTAGTTCAAGGCATTAGCTAAAGTGTCATCCCAGGCATGACGGTTGGGACTGTCTGCATGATTGCCAAATGTACAGATATTTTCTGGCTGTACATAGCCTATGGTCATACCTATGCCTTGTAGGTGTAACTACAGTGTTTGATTTCACAGTATTGTCAGGACTTTTCAGATGGCCATACCTGTAAACTATGCAGAGTTCAGCAGATTATAAACAGTGTACATAATTTATGTCTTGCTCATGAGATTCTAGTTTAAAGAACTGTTATTTTCAAATACTTACAGATTTGGGTTAGAAAATAATGTCATTGTGTCCTACTATATCAGATTGTGGATTATACAGGTCTGTATTAGTGACAGCAGTGTATACAGCTTAACATACTTTGCAACATAATACTGCAGAGTGTAGTAGTACAGGTATTAATGTGATGCTTTCCTCTTTGTATCACAGGTGACCTGGGAGGTTGGTCTTTGCCCCCTTTGCAGCCTGATGTCAGTGTCTCTTCGGACTCTGATGATGACGGTGGTCAAAGTGAGGCACAGCTGGGGGTTGCAGGGGCTGAATCTGTCACAGAGATTTACATCCCCTGTCCGCCCTAATTATCACTGTACACAGCCAGTATGCCTATGCATACCCAGTCCCCTGAGGCCACAGATATTGGACAGTCAGAGAGCAAGGACATCAAAGATGGAAGTGTGGCTACCGTGGCTGCAGTGACTGTTGATACTGGCCATAGCCAAACAGTTGGCGAGCTTCCACACAGGTGGATTGATAGGGGTGCTCGTAGGAGGCCTGCTGTCCCTCCACCACCTGTTGAAGGTATCTCATCACATGTCACTCAGCGTATAATTAGGGATGTCATGGAGGCACAGGCACATTCCAAATGGAACTCCAGATGAATGCTCAGGGTTTTGAATGCAGTACAGTCTGACATCCATAACTGCCTCCACCACTTTGCTGATACCATGGATCGGTTGACTGATGTAGGGTAAAGACTTTGGTCTGAGACAGCTCGCACACTATCTGTCTTGGAATGCACGGGTTGGAGTTGAGTGTCATGGACGTAGGTCAGCAACTACATCTGGTGAGAGTCTGTGTGGCCATGCACAATCATGCTCCACTAGTGGTAGCACATCCAGGACTGATCCCTGAGGGACTCCACTTGTGACTGGCCTCTTTGTAGAGGTGGACTTCCAATTCTAACTTCCTGGGTCCTGTCTGTGAGCCAGTAGGCTATACACTGGGTGACATGCAGGTTTGTACCTAACCTCTTGAGTTAGTCAACAATGACCAAGTGGCGTATTGTGTCAAATGCCTTGGCCAGGTCAAGGTAGGAAGTGTGAACAATCTTGCCCTCATCCATTGCTTTGGTCACCTTCTCAAAGAAGTCCACCAGGTTGAGTAGGCATGATCTTCCCTTGATGAAACCAAACTGGGTTGGGTCCAGTGTCTGGAAGTTTACTGTATCTCTGTTGATAATCTCCATGATAATTCTTTCCATAGGTTTACATATAAAATAGTGAGACTTATGGGTCTGTAGTTTCCAGGGTCTGTTGATGGCCCACCTTTGTGCAGAGGGATGATTGTTGCCTTTCTCCATTTATGAGACATGAAGCCTGTTTGGAGGCTACAGTTAAATAGTAATTCCAGAGGCCCTGATAGATCATGTTTCATCCTATTTAGAAGGTATCCTGGAATATTGTCTGGGCCCATTGGTGCAGTGTTCTTGGTGTTAGAGAGCATTAAGGACCTGCTCCCTAGTGATAGTAGGGGGAATTATATTTGACGATTTTTCCTGAGGGAAAACTGAGGGGGAGAAAAGGGTAAAGTTGGAGCTCAATTTATCATCCAGTGGGTTTGCTATATATTCTGGCTCAGTATAGGTGGCTCAATTTACAATGAGCTATGCACACAATTGTGTATTGCCTTTGAGGATTATGGCATAGCTAAAGAATGCTTTGTGGTTGTTCTTGGCGTGGGAGGCCAAACTTACCTCAAATCTGGCTTTGGTCGACTTTATTTGTCCTCTGAGTTGTTTGTTTAGTTTGATGAAAGTGCTTTTATCCTGTTGGGTGCTGCACCTCCTATGTTTTGCCATGATTTTCTTCCCTCTGTTGTACAGGCTATTGATTTTGTGGTTCCACCAGGGTGGCTTGTTTTTTGAGTTAGTTCCGTAGTTATTCCTGATGGGTGCAGCTGCCTCTATGCAGCTATTAACATGCTTGTTACAGATATTGTATGCTGTCATATGTAATGAGGAAACCACATTATTTTGTGTATGTTACATTGCATGCTATTGTAATGGCTATGTAGTCACACAATGAAAGGTATCTCATGGAACTGTTTACGTTTCCCTTTCAGGATTGTGTAGGACAGACCTATGGGTACATAGCTATAATAAACTCATCAATGTCAGAGCACAGGATGGAATGTCAGCACAGAAGAAAAATGTCTTCAGAAAGGTAAAACAGTATAGGTGCATGGCTCCATAGGTTTCTATGTGTATAATAGGCTAACAAAAACAAGGGATTCTTTCAGCCTAGCCCTGCATCCCTAAACTCTGACAAGGTCTGATACCCTTGATAAGTGTAAGCAGAGTTTTGGGAGCTGAGACATCTACAAGCCAGGCCATGGAAGATGAACCATCTACAGTTTCCTTGTGTTCATTAGAGACATTTGTCCTAAACCAGTTAAGATTGTCTTGTTCCACATCCTATAGTGTAATTGCACATGATGTGCATTATGGCAGAACTCTGCTTCACATGGATGGGGAGCTTGTTATATATAGGGTGTAGTCTCTGGGTCACATACCTGTCTCTCCAGCATGTCCTATTTGTACTACAGTTAAGGTGTAGCTGTGTAGAACAGGCAATTCTCATACTAGTCCTTTCTTGAATATGCAGGAGGTACACAGTGGAGTCTGACACCTCCCTGTATGGCAGGCATACATCTCCCCTCCAAAGCATGTAGGTGACAGAATACACAGTTACAGCCTTGACGCGGTCTACATAGGACATGTTATGTACACTGTGTATTTGTTTACTGTGGAACCTCTGTGAATGTTACAGCTGTTGGATATGCCTGGTTAGTTACATACCAAAGGTGGCATTGCACTCAGTGATTGGTGTGATGAATGCCAAATATAGTGGAACAATGACTTTCTTAGATTTACATGCCATACCTTTGTTTATAGGTTGCACAACATAGAATGAATCCCCAAATATTACCAACCCCATGACAGTCAAAGACTGGATCACTATCTATGTGTCCTTAAGTCCCTGACTACTGGGTCAACTGTCAGAGGTGTGCGGTCAATATGATAGTTACCAGGGATGGGTGATTTCCCAAAGGATAGTATTGTGCATTCCTTGGCATTTAGTGTTAGTCCATGGCTCTGACAACAACTGAATGTCTCTGTCAGCCTATCCTTGATAACTGTTGAGTCTTTATGGGATTCATTGACAGCTCTTAATTTGCAGTCATCTGTCAATATATTCAGTCAGAGGCCACTTACAGTGGTCATGACTACAGAGAAGTAAATGCCTGGGAGGACAGTCCCAGGAATGATTTGTGATGGAATCCACTGGTGACTGGCCTCATTGTAGTGGTGGACTCCCCAATGCTATCGTCCCGGATAATGTCTGTCAGCCCCTTGGCTATCCACTGGCTGACATACTAGTTTGTAACGAACCTCTAGAGTTTGTCAACAATGCCGATGGCCTAATAGTGTCAAATGCCTTGTTAGGCCATGGTAGGTGAAGTGATTCATTTTCCCCTCATCCACTGCTTTATTTACCATTCAATGAAGTCTACCAGGTAGAGTAGGCATAATCTGCCCTTGACAAAACCAAACACATTTGGTCCAGTGTCTGTAGGTGTACTACATCTTTAGTGATCATTTCCATGATAATTATTTTCATGGCTTTAGATATCAGACTACTAAGACTTCTGGGGACAGTGCTTGTCACTGAATGCTGGTTGTCCTGTGTGCAACTTGGTATTTCAGTTAATTCCATCATAGTTTCTAAGAAAATTGCCACCCAAGGTTTCTTGAGTCTGTACAGAGCACAGGCAAACACTGGAGGGGAAAGTAATATGTACACACTGTAGAGGTAAGGATGGAGTATTTAAAGTTATTCTGCAGTTAAACGCTAATCAAGCAGTGTGTACTGAAAACAAACAATTACCTTGTGAAGAACACTGAAAAGAGGGGAGTCTTCTGAATTGCTGGTGTCTGGCTACTACTACTGCTGGTCTCACCACAGCCACACTCTGCTAGGATACCAAGCTCCTATTCTTTTTCAATCACCAGAAGCAAAGTGTTAGTACCAAGCTCAGGATGAGAAGCAGGCCACAGCTTGTTTATTGATGCACACACTTGTTCCACATCATGCAAGGCTGTGTAGGCTTGACGTACACTTTTCCAGTAGATGCCTTGATTAGCAACCAGAGTAATCATTTGACTTTTGAATGTATTATGCCTTGTCTTCTGAGGCTTGTACAATCTGACTAGGGTACTGACCTCATGGTGATTAGGAACACAGGTGCTGCATCATAAACTAATGTTCAATGTCAGGTAACATAGATGTCCAAGGGTGCTCGAGCAAGCTCCACAAGTGGCAGTGATCCATGTTAGGAGTCAATTTTTCAGCAATTCATGCAGCTTGCCCATCAACAGCATAATGGTGGACATCTGCATGACATGGATCTAAGGCCTACTGCAGAGGAGTGGCCTCCCTTGACCAATGTGTTTCTCCCTCCCACATGTCCTAGATATGTCATACTGTACATTTATGTTACCAGAACACAATTCTGTGTTCCCACATCATTTCACACAACATCCATTTGCTATTCTGGTTGCTTGACAGGCATTGTAGACTTGCAAGGCCAAAGTAATGACTGCAAAGCTGAACAAGTTTTCCACATCTTCACTGCAAAGAGTGCCTACAGACAGCATGTATGAGGCTGTCAACCACAAGGGTGTAGCAGCATAACCCTAACTTTGCTGGAGTTGTACATTGCCACATTTGTAGGTATGCTAATAACAGGATTATGGTTAATGCAAGTGCCGCGTGCCTGACAAAGCATTGTACTCAAGCCACCATATAAAAAAGAAGTAGGTCTGGTACCTAAAAACCAAGAAACCAAAGAAGCAATCAATGAAAGGTACCAGTAGGAGGTGTAAGAATAATCCACAAAGGAAACGTTGAACAGCAACTGTCGATTTATTACATAAATGCCCAAAAAAATCCAGTGCATTTTCGTCCACTAGACTTCATCAGATGTATCTGTAAAATGGACATGTAGATACAGGACGTATAGGAGATGTCTCAACTATACATTTCCATATTTAAACTGCAATTAGAAAACTGTCCATTCTTCCAAATTTTTGTCTGCAGTTATTACTTGCTAGAGCAGAGGAATGTTACTGCTGCAGGTGTACTGCCTCAAACATTAGTGTAACCAATTTTCTCAAGGGAATACTGCTGCAGACATTAACATTCCTAGTTAAGAGTCAGTACTCAACACAGTTATTCAAAAGCTATAGATGTTGTAGGCATACAGTGCAATACAAGCTCTTAGTACAAACACCTGAGACTCAAGCTACCATGTTATGCCACACTGTCAGGTACTGTTTTACCTTAGGATGACAACTTAAAGTTGATAATATGTTACATTTAACAGTGGATGATGCAGTGGTGTAGCAGTAGCGTTGTCCCCTTACAGCAAGAGGTTTTCCGGTTCGATTCTCGGTTAGAGTGCCTTCTCTGTGGAGTCTGCATGTCCTCCCTGCATTGGTGTGGGCTTCTTCCGGCTGCTCCAGTTTCCTTCTACATTTCAAAGACATGCATCTGGAATGTTACTTCCCAGGCCTCTACTGAAAATTGGCGTTGTTCCAAGTCGGACTTTCCCAGTTAACAAATGTTAAATAAATAAATAAAAATAAAATGTAAGCATCTTTCAGGCCAGTGCCTAACGATGGCCTGTTGTGACTTATACACAAGCAAGAATTTATTGCTAATGGCATTATCACTGGACTGCTGATGAGATATGAAAAGCATCCCTATTCCACTACTCCTACTCCACACAAACACAATGTGTGAGAGATGTGACTATATTAAAAACCTTGAATCCATGCTCTTACATACACTAGTCAGTACATATGACAATGAGCGGCTTGCCAACATGCACACTTCACCTCCTACTCCACCCAAACCCACAGTACACATACCTACATGTGCAGAGATCCTTACCAGACACATACATGAACCCAAACGCAAGCTTGCTACACACAATCATACCTCTGAAGAACAAAGTACATGTAATACCTCATGCATCGCTGTCTCACCGGTCAAACACCTAAGGCAAAACACAAAATCAAACATATTATTCATAGGTGATTACATCATGAGACACATTGATGTCCCTCTCACCAGGCTACATAAAAGAAAGGTCACGGTCAACTGTCCGTGAGGTGCCAGGATGTACCATATTACACATGCACTCAAGTCTGTCAACATCAGGCACTGCTATAACTACGTCATAGTTCTTGTTGGTGTATACGACTTGAGACGTACCACTCTGAACTGTATGTATCGACATGACTGAGCTTATGGACTCTGTGTCTCAAGCAGGCATGCCCATGGTCTTCGGCTGCATTTTACTGTCACCTAGGATGATGGCTCAGTACAAATGGAAAATGATTGACTTCAATAATTGCCTTAGTGTGTGGTGTCATTGTAAAGGGATCTACTATTTGTCAGCCTGAGACAACTCACTCAACAGACTTTGCTGCTTTGCCAGAGATGGTCTTCATCTGTCACCCCTGGGATTTTGGCTACTGGCCAAGTTTGTTGCCAACCCCATAGTGTACCTTTAGCTGGTGTCACAAGGGAAACATTTCCAATGAGAAAATGCCATCTACAAACAACATCAGGGTTATGCTGCTACACACTAGGAATGTCAACATGAAACTCCATTCACCAGAAGCTGTCCTCACCTTGGAAGATGCAGACATTTCTGCAGTCACAGACACCTGGTTCAAGGCTGTGGAGAGCACCATTGGAAATGCTGCATATCCATAAGTCAAATGGTACACGGGTTTCTTGCTGTAAAGACCTTAACCTGGTATGTGACATTAATAAAACATGCTTGAGGAAAAGATCTGTTTATCAGACTTTAACAAACCTTTGAAACAGACTCTCACTTAATGTCAAACAGAGCACCTCATTGGCCATTTTTAGATGCAATCTGTATGATTGGATGTGTGACCATAATTTCACTATGGCAGTTCTGCCTGTGTTCCTCTTGGAGAAGGGCAATAGGTGCTGTTGTGTAAATAAGGGTAAGAATTTGCCTAGGATTGTAAGGGCCATAAGGCCATTAGCCTAGTAAATTCTAATGATCCTATGGTCCCATAGGCTGATGTAAAATGCTCTGACTAACATCCATACACACCAACTTGGCTACAGTGAGAATAGTACTACTACTACCATTTTATGTTTGCAGAACACTGCACAGTATCCCCCCACAAGTTGGCTGCAATGATATTAGAACCCCTATATATCTAGTCTTATACACTACAGATCACAGTACTTAATGCATGTGCCACAGCTCAAGTGTTAAATTTGCATGTCTTTAGGTACTCTTATGCTATATAACATCAGCAGGCCTTGTGGATGACAGGAATTTGGAGGACTGTGTCACCTGCTATGCCCAAAACAGTGCAGAATGATGCCTCCTTGTAAGTCAGTGTGGTAATCATATTTGTTTTGGAGGGAGTTGCACATACACACAGACTCACCAAGTGGTCCAGAGTGAGATTAGACCCCCCTATCTATCTAGTCTTACACAATACAGATCACTGTACTTAAAGCATATGCCATGGCTTAAGTCTGACATTAACATGGCTGTAGGTAGTCTTATGGTAGATGACATCAGCAGTCCTGGTGAAGGACAGAAGTTTGGAGGCCTGCATCAACTGCAAGGGCCAAAAGTGCAGAAACGTTGTAGTTTAGAAGTCATTGGTGGATTCACACTGATTTTGTAGGGAGATACACATACACACCAAGTGGGTCAGAGTGAGATGAGAACCCCTGCCTATCTAGTCATATACACTACAGATCATACTACTTAGGGAATGTGCTGTAGCTCAAATTTGTTTAAAAAGATGACTGCAGGTGAACTACTTGTAGAGTACTTAAACAAGGCCTGTGTTGAACAGAGTGTGAGGCCTGCAGGGTGACATTGCTTCTTACTGTCATCTGCAGCTAGTAGCCTTGAAGCCAAATAACTGTTTTTTTATCCTAGCTATGTGGCAACAGTAGGCATTTTGGCCATATGTGTGTCTGTTTGCATTTGGATGTGCAAGCCTGTGACCAAAAACAATGTGCCCTGCCAATGCATGACACAACATCATACATTACACAACTTGTTCACTTGTTGATGTATGTGTGGTGACATCCAGCAGGCACAGGGGGCTGTAAGTAAGTGCATTATCTACTGTTGAGTCCTTACTTTTGGACCTTTGACCAACATTATATATGTGTCATAGTGTAGCTTTACTCACCATAATCTGGGTATGTAGGGCAATGCAGACATACACATACACATATATACACATTTATGTATATATATATATATATATATATATATATATATATATATATATATGTAAATATATATATATATATATATATATATATATATATATATATATATATATATATATATATATATTTACTGACTCCAGCCCACACCTAGCTGTACTCCAGTCCAGGATTTTGTGTGTTACACAGTATGACATCTGTCTCTGTTTCTGCACTGCTGCACTTCACTCCAATTAGCTAAGATTTTCTAAAGTTGCCTTATGTAATTAATATGTGAAAAAGGTTAATAATAGTGGAGCACACTCAGACTGACAGTCTGTAAAACTCAACTTATTAATACCTCACATCCAAAAACAGTAGATACTTCTAGATTAGTAGCATGAACATCATCACACAAGGTAACTGCCTTAGTCCTGTGGACCATAGAAGCTGCTTGACAGACAAGGGGTCATTCATCATACAATCACCTGCATAAATATGTACATTGTTAGTCCTCATTTATATGCATTAGCATACAATATAAGATCAATTTCTATATTACTGCCCTGAGACTATGTGAAATGTTTATATGCCATTGATGAGTTACTGTTACAGCAGTTACAAGGGGACACTGCTGTGTTAGGGGTGGGGAAACAACACCACATATTCTGCTGGGATACACAGTAGTGTGATTATCATTTAACCTCACTCTGTAACATCTCCCTTTACTGATGTACCAGTAATTTCTGAAGTAGGATTGCATGAATATACCATGCATGAGGCTAACTGAATGCAAATGAAAACATGATAGTGGAATGGGTATCTGTAGTCCCATGTGGATGTCATTTCTATCCAACTAGCCCACTATAGTTACTTGGATAATGTACCAAGTCCATAGATGCAATGATATATCATCATAATCCTTTTGACTACTGTGCATGTTACGGACTTACCTTGCAAATGCAGAAGTTGACACAACTGTAGTTCACAGCTGATGCTGTCTGATGCAAGCATTACACAGCCAATACATGGATAGGTAGAGGATGTATGAGTTGGCTGGCATCAATTTTAATATATGAATGTGAGTAGTAGTAAGGTGTCAGTCCCTAGGTCTCTAGGTTGTCAGTGAATGAGCTATACATTGTCTCTTTGCCAAAGCCAGGGCGTACTGAACACACTTACATCTGCCTACAGGGACATCAGCAGAGGGTTCCTCCTCTGAGTCCTCCTGTGACTGTGGCTATGTTGACCTAGACACTGGTTGGGGGGCTTTGTATCCCTTCCCTTTGCTGATACTGCTGCAGCTATTTCCACAGGATCAGATTGTATAGCATAGCCCATACTGGGTATATCTGTGCACATGTGGCTGGAGTATACTGTAGGGCTTCACCAGATATATTGAAGCACTGGAACCATGACTTCAGAAGCCCAAACACACATTCTCTGATGTTCTTTGTGCATGTGCCTCATTATGGCATTCTTCCTTGGGTGTGTGTGCATTTCTGATGGATATCATCATTCATGGTTCCAGGGCATAGCCAGCATCCAACCTGGTAAATGGCCCAATGGGATGTCCCCCCAGCAAATATCTTGTACAGCTGTAATGTGTGCTAGATATGGGAGTCATGATAACTCCCAGGATTGCCAGCACACACATTCAGGATAATCCCTGGGCATTTCACACTGCCAGGCAGTTGGAGTGGTACTCCTTGTGGTTAATGTAGATTGTACCCTGCTCACCAGGTGGTACTTTGATGTGTACATGAGTGAAATCTATGGCACCCAGTACTTCAATGTAGTGGAAGTGTTGCATATTGCTGGCTCTTGCCTCAGGGAGAGGGGAAAAGATATGTGCTGACTGACATGTGGTAGCATAGCATCCAGGAACTGGTAAAGAATCATGGATGCAGATGCCTGTGACACCCCCATCATGTCCCCAGTTGGTCTCTGAAAAGTATATGTAGCTAGTATCCTAAGGGCTACACAACCTTTGTTTCCACTGGAATAAGTTCCCCCTGTTAGCTCTGGCTCTGAGTTGAGGGCAGCAGAGCTCACAGTGAATTCTTGTAATATGTCCCTGTCCACCCTGTAGCACTGTACAGTCTCCAGCTCATGCCACTCCTGGAAGGTTAATTTGGGTCTGAACACTCTTCTCCTTCTCTGCCTAGGCCTATTGTCAGCAGCACCAGCAGCATTAACTTCAATATCTAGCACATGCAGATGTAGCATACTTGCACCAGCCCCTAGCATTATCTCAGTTAAAATTCCCAAGTATCTACTCCAATGGTCCAAAGTATTGAGAGAAAATCAGAATGTAGGATGTATGCATACTTTATACAGTTCTGCTGTAGATCCACCATGTGGGATTGGCTAATTATGATGGAGTTCACTTGCATGGAATGTAATTAACATGATTTAAAGGCTCTACTTCAGTGCGCGATGCAGTGCTATGCACCACACCATGCAGCATAGCTTATACAAAAGTAATAAATATTCATTTGATATATCTGGTTTTAATTGATTGCTGCCTACATTATCACTGTCATATGGGTAGTGTGGTCACATGAACACATTAAGCTATGCACCGCACTGCACAGCATAGCTTGTACAAAAGTCAAAATTATTAATTGAATATATCCAGTTTTAATTACTTGCTGCCTACGTCATCAATGTGACCTGGGTGGTCTATCCTCTCGAGCACACTAAGCTATGTGGCATGCCATGCAAATACATCCACTGGGAACTAAAAAGTCCTAAAACTAACAAGACACCCCCCTGATGTCAGCCACATCCAGTGGGAATATGAACATTGTTTAGGAGCCTACACAATGTGGATATCTGGACATAGTTGCTCCTTTTAGCTATTCAAAAGCTCCACCTCAGTTACATACATATCCATGCTGGCAGCCTGGAAACTACATGATTCATAGCCGTGTGAGCTGGGTAACAGCATGAATGTATCATTGTACAGACTTGATGCAAGGTTCTATAGTACATTTGTGAAAAATTCATTATAAATGTTTTTCCTTTTTTCTCTGTTAAGCATGTTTGCGTAATGTGGCGCATAGCGCAATCATGCCGAGATTATTTTTAAAAAAAATATTATTAATTTTGCATATTCCTTCCTCTTTCAGACAGCCACAATACACCTTTTGCACATATATGTATGGGATAAAATTTTCAGGGGAGGTATGTCCATATTTGTGGACCTTTACATCCCCTTCAGTCTGTGTAGACTCCTGTACTTGGAAAAATTCCACGTACACTATGGACACTGATATGGAGTCTACACGGGTGCCTTTCTGCTTGTTGGATCACTCTATATGGCTCATTTGCATAAGATTCACCTACTTATGTGGTAATTTTCTTTCCACGGAAGTTTCCCTGATTGCATGTGCTAAGCGACACTTACTGAATCCAAAAATGTTCACATTTGAGTATGCATCGCAGCTCCATGCATACACAAAAATATCATGCAGGCTTTACTGAATTCCTCCCAGCATTAATAAATTCATTATTTCAGTGTATGCATATTCTACCTCAACAATATAAAAAGCTGGATATTGTCTGCAATAAGCTAAATAAAGAACAGTCCTCAGCATAATATTAAAATATCCAGGAGAAAACTAACTTTTTCTCTGATTATATAACACTTAGTATTCTTTTTAATAAATTCATACTTAGGGCAAACAATATATGGAAAAGTTCCTTTGTCTGTACTACTTGCTTCTATAACATTGCTAATGCTCATTAATTCTTTTAAATGCTGACACTTTATATGTTACATCTTCATGTCCTTTCAAAATTCTCCAGTTTTTCTTATCATACATTTAGATAGATTAGATGCATGTAATAAGCCAGGTGTCAACGAATTGATTAATTTCAAATGTACTTAAAAGAAGGCTGTTTCATTAATTATTGGTTAATAACATTTGTTTAAGAGTTTTAAGTTTTCTATCATTTTCACAGTCTTAGAAGTCTTTTTTACAAAATGAAAGCAATTACCATGAGAGCACTTTAATTTATTATTATAACACCATTAAAATATTGACATTTTAAGTTTTCTTTGTGTATGTGTGTTTTATATACATCTTCACCTGGTGTTACCTTTTTAAAAACTTGTATGATTCTCATTGATTAGCTACCAAGAAATTGTCGAATTATTGAATGATTTTATGATATTATAGTTAACTGATCTTACAATATTTGATGAAAAGGCTTGCATGGATTTTTGTTTTCTGATTTCTACCATCTGTTTGCAGAGTATTGGCTATTTTCCCAACTGTGAGATATTATATTTGTACTGTTTAATTGCTGTTACATTATAAAATCAGAAAACAACTTATGTAAGATGTATCTCAAAGGAATTGATCTGACAGGTAGCATTTTTCAGTGGCAAGAAAAATACTGTAAGCTGAAAGAAAAAAGGTTCAGAGGCAATGTCAGTACAGAATTTTATAGACAGGGATGCGGACTGCAAAAGTTGTAGACTTAAAACAAAACAGGTCTATTTGTAGGCATTAAGCCATTCTAGCTGGGTGCAGGAAAAATATGATTAACTTTGCTGTTGTTAAGGTGTTAACTATAGCTCATCCATTAGGGAGGATAATAAAATAATAATGTGAGAAAGTATGCCAGGTGGTCCTTATCTGAATTTTTTTCACTCTTAGTGTTGCACTGATTTTATCATTGCCATTGTAATTTTGCATTAGATACTTTAATTTCAGCAAATGGAAAGAAACAAGAGGCACACAGTAGAAAGATGAAAGGAGACAAATGTTATGGCCTGAGGGTCACTTCATTGCAGATGTCTTCATTCCCATTAAAACAGTCAGACATGAGGAATGCAATTAGCAAGAACCTATGGAAGCGAAAAAGTGAGCGTGAGATTGATTTAAATATTTGCAAACTCATATAGGAGCAAGTCCCCTCTAACCTTCTTTCATTGATGTCATATGAATAGTGTAGTATAGGCATGTTAATCAACACAATGAATTCTTTCCTTATGAAAAGCTACTGATATCACATGATTAGTGTAAGATAGATATGGGACCTCTTATTTTACTGCATGAGGTGTCACTGATTTCATCTTATTAGACTTCATCAGGAGAATGTTAGTGTAGGCAGCATTCCACCAAATTTGGCAATGTTGTATCATTAAACAGACATTGTTTTAATGCACTCAGAGAAAGCTCCCTCCTTTCCACTGTACTGTGCCATTAACCAGGGTCACTGACATCTTGTGAGAACTAATAGGATTAATGTGAAGATGATGATGAAAATAATAATAATGATGATGACGATGATGATGATGAAAGTGATGCAAATGCAGGTTTGGGGTTGAGGATGTGATTGGTGTGGAATTTGAGCAGGATATTGGGATATTCTTCACTAGAAAATTACATTTTCAACTTCTACTCTCTAAAACTTACTCTGTTGTTTAAATATTCAACACACATAACTTACACCAATACCTATAATGATAAAAGGCATTAAAACAAAAAAAAAATAACATTAATAATAAAAGATAATAATATTTATGCATACTCCTAATGACAATTTCAAATATTGTTTAAATCATGTCTACCCCTGTTAATTTCACAATTTATGTTTGTCTTTTAATTAGTACTCAGTATGCCTCTGCAGTTGGCAAGTTACTTATTACAGCTTCTTTTCTTCAACTCCTTATTTCTGGCATTTTCACATCTTAAAATTGTACAAATATTGCAGCTATACATTTACTTATAATGGTCATGGTGTTTAACAATGTAGAATAAACATTTATGTGATATACACAATTTAAAGTCAAAACATTATAAAAAAGTCAGAAATACCAGTCAGTAAGATATAAACAGCTACTGAACGAAAGATATCAACGTTATGAAATATAGAAGGTATAAAAAGTTATAAAAACCCTGAAAATGTACAGAGACTCAAATAAACATAATCTTCATGACATTTCACTGCCAACAGTATGATTTATGAATATGGAGTGCTGTGTTTGAATTATATGATGTGGACATCTGTGATCTTACCACCCTTGTTCCATGGGCAGTCAAATATTAATGATACCAATGGAGTACAGTCGAAGGTTTCAGCCTAACCTCACAGCAGCTGTAGTTCCTGCTGTATGATCTGCCACTGCCAGTTCTTTGCTTTCTTGAGAGTCCCAGATCTGAGCTGTTCTTGTACAACATGATGGCAAATCACTGACAGAGATGGATGTATGAGACAACCAAAGAGACCTTGGCAAAACAGAGGAGCATGTATGTAAAAATATTTGCAAATTTACCATTAGACAGGCATCATGGGTGATATAGAAATTACCATTGAGGACATTAATGTGTGACAGCACATTACTGGTTCTTGAATACTCAGTGATTCACAAGACTTTGGCAAAGCAGTGTGGCAAACAAAGCAGATACCATTAGCTGTAGACATTTCACCCTTATTTGTGGTCATCATTGCATCTTAAGTGCAGAGTCTAGGAAGATGGTGAGTGGCTTTCAGCTGATAATAGCAGCTAGAATGGTAATTTCTGTACTACATCACAACCTGTGACAAGTTAGCAGTCAAAGTGTCTATATACCTCAGCGCAGATAATCAGTGAGCTATTGTTGTGATGGCAAAGTGTCCAGAACACTCACTTTGACTAAGTTTATTCTAAATGTTATTAAGTACCTTCACGCCTAACCTCTAAGTACATAATCTAAGAGAAGGTTTAATCTTATTGTTACAATGTTTACTGAGAGAAGGACATGCCTCAATACAAATATTGGGGAGACTATGATATTCCCAAAAAAAGAAATGGTCAAACTTCCAAATAACATATTGGTCAAGACTTGTTATAGAACATGATAACAAGATGGCCTCATAAAGTTAGCCTCCTGACACAGGGGAAAACATCCATCAGCAGCTTCACTAGCCTGGCCTGGGTTTGAGACCATTCTTCTGTTGTCATGCCCAGCTGGAAGGGTAAGGATTAAACTGATTATGTGTCACTCTCCTTTTTGATGAAAGCGTGTGGGATATGCCTGCAGTAGGTTTATCATAAAACGTATAATAGAGGCTTGTCCAGAGTGACTTTTTCAGTTTCAGGTGTAGACAGATGTCATATACTCATAAAACATGTGGTAAAGTGCCTACATATCCTAGGTGCAGGCAGTGACATACCAATTCCTTTGGGGAATTGGGCACATAAACAACATTTTGACTATCTGCATTATGATGGCCTATTGGGTAATATACAATCTCTTTTAGCCCCATTCACGAGGCTAACTCGTCCTAGGAATAAAGTGATGAGGGGTGCATGGCCAGTCAGGGGAATAAATAGTTGAGAATATATAGAGCAGTATAGCCAGAGCGGAAGTTGGTAGGAACTACAGAAAGAAAAATAAAAACAAGGGACAACATGCTACACTTTTAGAATGAGAGTGATTGAACACTTAGATTCTGGGATCGCTACTTGTAACTAACCTGTCTAAGCAGTCTGCTAATAACTGTTAGAATTATCTGATGTACAAAATCAACCAGCTGCAGATTACTCAAGCAAATGTTTTGTCATCTTTCACTGCTTCCCCAAAATCAACACTGCATAAGTTATATGGTTTTACAAGTAAGAAAATGCAGAAAAATCTTCAGTTGTTATCAGATGACAACAAATCCTTGGTTTTTGTTGTATAACTATCCTACAGTATAGTACAGAACATAGCGGACTGGAGTTCCGCTGTGGCGATCCCTAACCGGGAAAAAGCCGAAAGATACAACAACAACAACATCAGTTTAAACACCTTTAGGATGCATTTTAAATAACTATGATACAATGAAATTAATGAAAGAAGATCAGAAGAAGCAAATATATACATGGCTGTGGCAAAAGACACACTGCAAAAAAGTTTTAACTCTTCAAAAGTTGCCAGAGCTAGTGTTAATGAATGAGGGGTGTGAAAGCAAGAAAGGTGTTGTTGAGACAGACCCTTGACCAGGACGTAAGTATAACAGAGTGCACTGATTATAAGTGAGACATGGAGGGCAAAACAGGAAGAGGTCTGTTCTTCTGTATACATGAAGGCAGCATGGCTCCCAGTGATAATTAAAGCAGGCAACACAGATCAGAATTATATACAAAATGATTCTTCATGGGCCGGGATAAGAAAATAATAGATTGTAGAAAAGGGGAAATAATTTTCGATGTTAAATTTTATATGGCAAATGTTAACTGAAACACTTTGCATGCACATCAAACAGTGGGATCCTTCTTTGATCTTATAAGGCAGGTTTCGGACATTTAGTGCTAGAACATTTTCAAGTTACTTGACTATGTTATCAAATGGTAAGGGAGGAGAAGGATCTTAAATCCGGAAATGGGCACCCATTTAGAAAAAAAATAATCATCAAACAAAGTGGTTAATCATCAACTTTGGTATTTTATTTATTTACTGACATTTGTTTCCTGGGAAAGCCCATCTGGGTCATAATAGCCCATTTTCAGTGAAGGCCAAGGGAAAAGAGTTCCAATTTACATAGCTCAGTTACAACACATCTTGATAAGATACATAATTATTTACAGTGTTGTAGACATCTATGCAAGACACATAAGTATAAAAAAACATTGTGGTATAATGCATGATCAGTTATCTACAGTACTGTAGACAGAAAAATACAAATGTTAGAGTGAGAAGAAGAAAGATAAAACTCAATTTACAATTTTTGTTTAAGGTATACTATTTACAATTCTTGCTAGGTATACTTAACTATCATAGGCAGTAACAGCAGTGTTTGGAAAGTATTGCTTATAGTTTATAAATGTATAACAAGGAGAGGAAGAGCAGGTAGAATAGGCTGAGCAAGGAGAGGTTAGCAAGAATAGCGAATCATATCAATGATAAGGAATCATGTGTTTCAGTAAAGAGTGCAGCATGAACAGAGCCAAGAGTTTAAGTGGTCTTTTAGAGGACCCCTATCAGATGCTCTGGTTGCAGAATACTGAAGATCATATGGTCGAGACCATATGACCGAAGTTTTGCAACCACGAAAAAAAAGTAAAAACATGAAAATGAAATAAAAAAACTTACTTGGACATTTTTGCAGGGGGGCAAGCCCCCCTGCAACCCATTACCCCTGCTATTTAAATATACCAACTTCGAGATTGCACTACAGTGATGAAAATGGCAAATCCCGAGTTTCGCGCTGTACGGCAATCTCAATACAAAGTATTTGAATTTGTAAAACTTCGGTAATATGGCCTCGACCATATGGTCTTAGGTATTTTGAAACTCGAGCATCTGATAGGGACCCCTTTTAGAAAGTGTTTTAGGGAAAGATGATTGCTTGCTAATCTAATAGCCTGTGGAAAACAATTCAATTTTCTGGTGACTCAGGAAGAGTATTTGCCAGCCAAATGTGAGAGTTCTTTACTTCTAAAGGTCAGCCTGTTAAAAAGAGCCAGTATCTTAGATATGTTCAACTCATTTGTACTCAAAAAAGTTTAGTAGTTCAGTCAATAAGGGAGCTAAAATCTTTTAATGATCCAAAAGGGAATAAAGAATGGAAAAGGGAAAGACAGTGAAGTTTAGCAAAAAGGCTTTATGTTTGTCAGAACAAGGCAGTGTTAAAATAGAGCCTGTAAGTAAATGGTTCTGCTTGATTTCCAAAAGGGAAGACAACATAGATTAGTCAAATTCTTCCTGTAAAAGTGCCTGTGATAAGGGTGCCCCAGTCCTTTTTAGAAGGACAAGCCCTTCAAAACCTGAAGGTGCACAACAGTAGTAGTGTGTGATTGGACTCACATTAGAGAATAAAACAGAGAGGTGGTAGTGCCATTAATCAGCTTGGTAAATAAATTATGGGAGGAGTGCTGGATTCTTGAAGATATGTCAAAAACAGAAGTGATTTCTGTCACAAAAGTGGGAAATAGATGAACGCTATCAACCTGTCAGTTTAATATCAAGTAATTTAAATAATCCTGGAATCACTACTGAAGAAAAGAATTTTGGAGTGTCTAGAACTCAGCAGGCTGTTCTGTCCTACTTCCAAAAATATAGAGTCACAACAGGACATGCTAAACTCAGGAGAGTGGGTGTGGGTCCTAGTTTAGTAACATGGGTAAAACACTGGCTATACAACAAAATGGTTATGGAATAGGGTACAGAAATTCAAAGTAAATGTGCATAGGGTACAAAAGAGTACAGAGACGAGCATTGTATAGTCTGTTTATAAGCAACACTAGAGAAAGAAAGAAAAAGAAAGAAAGAAAGAAAAAATAATATTTCTGGTTTCATTGCTAACGCAATGTTATGAGCGCATGTGCAGTGGTTACTGCTGTCACCTCACAGCAAGAGGTTCTCCTCAGCTGGGGTGCCTTCTGTGTGGAGTCTGCATGTCCTCCCTGTGTTCACTTGGGTTCCCTCTGGGTGCTTCAATTTTCTCCCACATTCCAGAGTATTTCTCTCCAGGCTTTCACTAAAAATGTGCTCTGTCCCAGTCAGACTTTCCTGGTAAACAAATGTTATATAAAATAATTAAATTATGCAACAGAAGTGATGCACCAAGTACTAGACGAATGAGGAGGGGCTTAATAAGATTAAAAGGTGGGTCTAAAACACAGCAGCTCAAATTCACCGTAAAACCTATAAAATAATTCAGCTGGGTAGCAAAGAAAAAATAAGCCATGCTGGTGCCATGATAGAAAGAATGACAGTGATGACTCTCTATGACAAGTTGCATCAGATGAGGTTTAACTCATCTAGATGTAATCAATAAGTTTAAATCTCCGCCACTTTACAGTTGGCCATTAACAAGGAAACGGAATCACTTCAGTGACCTCAGGGAAATGTTGACAACCCTTAGTTTAGTTGTCTGGCCAAAGAGGGGTAGTTATTAAGCTTGGGTAGCTGAAAGGTTAATACTTCAGTTAGTAAGATATACCCCTTCCCCTAGATTGCTAGTCTGCTTTTTCCAGTATTATGTGGTATTGTATAAACTTGCATAATGAAGTTATGAATGTGTTGATTTTATTCATTAAAATCTTCATATTTAGAATTTGGTAATAGATACATATATGTATTGAGGGGTGGAAGATTCCATTTCCTATTCTTTCTTTTGACAATGCAGTAAGTGAATGAAAAATCATTATACACTGTAAGAATACAGCATACTGTTTATTTTTAGTGTAAAAGAGAGAAAGGAGTTTGTATCACATACTTAGAATAAAAATTCTAGCAGTTTTCAGGTCAGGCAGAATTTACAGCTGCCCAAACAGTTCTGTCCTGTCTAATAGATTTTCATCATATGGATCACTGTTGCAGTATCCCAAGATATTTGGGTCCTACCCCCTTGTTACCAGCCAGGTTTCATAGCTTTTTGGCACCTTCCACATGCTTAAACTGTTTGATCTCCATAAAAAGAGAGAGTGCAAATCTCTTCTGGGTTTTTTTATTTGCTGCTGAAAAGCATTCCTTTGTCAGGATCTGTGAAACTGTTGATCCGCTAGCGATCTTTCAAGGCTGGGCAGATAAATTGCCCATTGAGGAAAACCTTTCATTAGAATTAGTTTCTGCAAAAGCCTCAAATATTTCAGAGTAAAATGCTGTTTGCTAGGATTTTGGGACTGTTAGTGTTTTCCTAAGGGAGTTTGAGTGTAAACACTTATGTGAACTTTTTATGTATAAATAATAACAATGTTCTATTTTTTGACACAGTTTTTCTAAAGGCTTGTAGGTTTGTGTAATCGGGCAGGATATAGTGTTTGTGTAGAACTGTAAGTGGCTTTTACTGTTTTCTGCTTTACTCTTTACTGACTTGTCCAAACTTCTCGACCCACCTTTCAGGTCTCATTTTAGCTAACATGGAGAAACTATCAGTCTCTGCAGTTTTACCTTTCCCCTGTCCAGAAGAAGACTAAAGTTGTTAGGGAGCCTTTGGATGTCAGGCCAGCTCCTGTTATGTCTTAGTTGCTGGTGGGTAACTGCTGTGGCTGCTCTTGGTTCCACAGACTTCTTAGTTTCTCCTCTGTTCTTCTGGTGTTGCACCTACAGCCACCAAGGTTTGGGATATAGCCACATCCTCTTCAGATGCAGGGATGCCTTTGATGGGCAAGGGAAAACCACTCTAATTGGTCTCAGGGGAAGGGATGGGTGAAGATTCTTCACTCAGCTAAGAGATAAATTTGGGATGCTTGTACTTTGCTTGAGTCACTCATTTCCCAGACAGTAAAAATGAGCATAGTGAGAAAATATTTACATCTTCAATGTCTATTTCCGTGGACAGGGAAGATTTGCTTGGATTTGCTAAGGAACTCCTTGTTGTCTTTTCCTTGCCTAAGCTCAATTATTTTACAGGCAAGAAAATAAATGAATGGAAAAGTAAAAAAAAAAAAAAAAAAAAAAATCATCACTTTCTGACTTTAATTAGGCAATGCAGGGGATGGTGATAATTCAGGACTCTTTTCTCAATCTGAACAGTCCAATTCTGAGGAGTGAATTACTTCAGATTTCCCTCTTGTGCTTGTCTTTTTCTAAGACTTTATCTAAGATGAGAGAAATTTTTCATTTGGAAGTTTCAGTATTAGATAGCATTGAGAATTTAAAGTATTTAAATGATAAATCTATAAAACAAATACTTAGGAAAAAGGAATTATATTTTATATTAAAATTTAATACGCTCAAACCTAATGGTTTGAATAGTGATTGCTCATGGAAAAGTTTGCTGTAATGAATGTTTGTTAGAAATACAGCATTTTATGCATTTTTATTTGTTCTGTTTTTTTAAAAAAATGTATCAAAGGGTTGATTGAATAATTGGAAATAATTAATGTGTGATAGTAGGTGCTTATAAGATAGGCTAATTGCTTAGTTTAGTGAACTATCTACTCTGAAAAGGCTATTTGCCGAGGCGCTAGAGAAGAGAACAGCAGTGTGTTTTTTCGTGTTACTGGATGTAACTATAACCTTTGGATTAAAGCTTTCTACAAAGTTGCAACGGAGTCTTCCTTTGTGTGGTATAACAACAGTGTTTGAGACTTTTTGTGGTTTTTGATATTATGGCCAGTGACTCCTTTGCAGCATTACCACGAATGTTCAGAGAAACGGTAATGGACAATACACAGAAATCAATTGAAAGTTTTTTTACTGTGTCAAATACTGCCAGTAATTCTACTAATACTGGTGCAGCACAAGGTAGAGAAGATGTGCAAAATGGGGACACAGTGTCTGGACTGTATAATAAATGGCAGCAAGATCGTAAGCTGTGGCAACAGAACCCATTTTCACGGGTGGGTAAGAAAAAAGAAACTGTGTTGGCTCCGGAGGTCCGGGACTCTTATATACAAATTGAAAAATTATTATTTAAAGAAACTTCAGTGTTTCTGAATTTACAGAGCCTGCAGCGGTATGAAGAACTAGACATTACTCCGAGGGGTTTACGTAGCATAAAAAATCCATCTACACCCTTTGATGTTACCAATTCGGAAGATAAGCAGTTCTGTGACAGATGGATAGCGGCAGCACACAGATGCAGCATAGAATGGGTTAGAATTTTGATAGATAGAGACATATTAAAAAAGCAGAAATTAAGAGAAGAAATTAAAGCACTCTGTATTAATATTTCCAATAAAATTAAGCAGGAAGAGTTACAACAGTTCCTGATGAAAACTAATGAACAGTTAAATGAATATGAAACAGAATTGATTGATCGTAAAAAAAGTAAATTACACAGAGACCTACGTGATTACGAGAACAAGAGAGCGTTTTTGTTTTCAGCCAATCAGAAGATCCGACGGCAGCGCGTACATTTCGAACAGAAGGAGATGCAAAGGGAAGGAGAAGGATATGCTTCTGTGGAGAGCGGACTGTCGCAAACGGAAGCAGAAACGGATAATGAAGAGTATCCAGCACTCCCCAAACCTGGAAACCAGAAGGGCATGAATACGTTTCAAGAGAATCGTTTCAATCGGAAACGAAGTTGGAATGGACAGGGGTATAATGGGGGAGGGCAGGGGAAACAGCGATCGAGTTACAGCAGCAATAACAGCAGCAAAAAAAGGAGATGGGAAGGACAATGGGACTAAAGTTGTTTGTGAGTATGATAATAATGAATATGTAGTAAATTTATCTGGATGCGATTTGTCAGAGTGTGCATTAAATGTTTTGAACAAAGGTTTGAAATTTGTACCCACGGTCATTCCGAGGGTACACATGTTAAAAGCAGACATATTTCATTTTACTCGCAAACTGCATTTAATGGAGATGTTTCATTGGTTAAATAAGGATTTCCCAGTAGAAAGTAAACAACAAATTGATAGTGTAACTACATTAGTTAATAGTGAGGAAGAGTTTTTTGCGTGTAACTCGGAAATTGATACAGATGAATATAGGCAATTGGATACGAGTTCTATTCCTATAGTTAGTACCTATATGCCACCTCAAAGTAATGAATGTATCAGATATTTTCAGAAATCGCTAACACATAATGTAGAAATGGAATGTGATAGATTCAAATGTAAGAATAAAAGGGCAGGTATGTATAATCTTACTAAAATGGAATGGGACTGTTTGAATGATTTAAGTAGAGATGACAAGATAATATTCAAACCTTCGGATAAAGGAGGGAAACTGGTTATATTAAATGTCAAGCAGTATTTAGAAATGTGTTATGAACACTTGAAAAATGAGAATATATATGAAGCAATAGATATGACACAGTATAATGAGGCACAAAAAAAGTATGAATATATTATTGATAAAGGGTATAGATTACATTATTTTTCTTACAAGGATGTAAAGGAAAAATTTAATATTAATACCCCTAGAATGCTATGTTTTTATTGTATCCCAAAAATACATAAAAAAATCTTTCCACCACCAGGACGACCTATAGTGTCGGCAACAAATGGGTATTTGGAAAATATTTCAAAGTTTTTACATCTGTATTTGATGCCTATTGTTTGTAAATTACCATCCTATATCAAGGATGTATTTGACTTTATTACAAAGATAAAAGATATATATTGGAAGGCAGATATGTATTTTGTGGTAGTAGATGTGGTGAGCCTTTATACGAACATAAGACATGAAGATGGAAAGATGGCTATTAAGTACTTCATGGGTAATGAAAGTGTGGTGAATTATGTATTGGAATTGTTTGACATATGTTTAACTAATAATATGTTTGAATTCAATGGTTCCATGTATAAACAGAAGCAGGGCACTGCTATGGGGGCAGCTTTTGCCCCTAGTTATGCAAATGTATTTATGGGATTTTTTGAAGACACATACATATATACCAATGCCTTTTTTAAAAAATATGTACATATGTACTATCGTTACATTGATGATTTAGTGTTTATATGTAAAGGGGGACAATTAGAAGTTGATAATTTTCTAACTGAGATACAGGACAATGTAATGAATATCAAATTTGATGGGCTACAAAAGGGCCAAAAAGTGCAATACTTGGATATTTCAATAATGGGAAAAAAAAGGGCAAAAAATAGAGTATCAAATACATAGGAAATTCCAAGGTAGTGGCTCTGTATTACATGGTAGCAGCCATCATCCCTTGCATATTATGAAAGCGATTCCTTATACAGAGCTGAATAGGGTAAATAGATTGTGTAGTAATTCTACAACTAAGGAAAAGGAACTCATGTCAACTTGTAATAAATTTATAGAAAGGGGTTATGATCAACATAATATAAATCAGAGTTTGGATAAAGTTAAAAAATGTGGAAAGCATTATGCTGAGGGGGTGTGGAATACATTACAAGAAAGTAAGGAGAATGTATATTTTGTTTCCACATTTTCTATAGCTTCAAATAGTGTTAAATATTATGTTTTAAATAGTTGGAAGCTATTACAAAAGGAAGTAGAGTGTCTAACAAATAAGAACATAGTTTTTTCATACCGGAGAGGAAGAAACATACAAGATTTTTTGATACACAGTAGGTTTAAAATGGTATGTCAGCCAATGTTGTCACAAGTTATGGAATATGGAACAAAGAGATGTGGGAAATGCACTATTTGCAAGTTTATTGTAAAACAATTTTATCAGATCAATAATATTGCATTTGAAATTAAGGGAAATTATAATTGCAATTCTATGGCGGTAATATATGGAATTGAGTGTGGCTGCAAAAAGTTTTATGTGGGGGAGACGAAAAGAACATTGACTTGTAGGATAAAGGAGCATGTAAGGGATATTTTGAAAAATAAGGAAACTAGCCCCTTGGCAGGGCATTTCCAAAAGTATCATGGGGGAAAGGTGGAGAATTTGAAAGTTTCAGTATTAGATAGCATTGAGAATTTAAAGTATTTAAATGATAAATCTATAAAACAAATACTTAGGAAAAAGGAATTATATTTTATATTAAAATTTAATACGCTCAAACCTAATGGTTTGAATAGTGATTGCTCATGGAAAAGTTTGCTGTAATGAATGTTTGTTAGAAATACAGCATTTTATGCATTTTTATTTGTTCTGTTTTTTTAAAAAAATGTATCAAAGGGTTGATTGAATAATTGGAAATAATTAATGTGTAATAGTAGGTGCTTATAAGATAGGCTAATTGCTTAGTTTAGTGAACTATCTACTCTGAAAAGGCTATTTGCCGAGGCGCTAGAGAAGAGAACAGCAGTGTGTTTTTTCGTGTTACTGGATGTAACTACAACCTTTGGATTAAAGCTTTCTACAAAGTTGCAACGGAGTCTTCCTTTGTGTGGTATAACAACAGTGTTTGAGACTTTTTGTGGTTTTTGAGAAAATATTTACATCTTCAATGTCTATTTCTGTGGACAGGGAAGATTTGCTTGGATTTGCTAAGGAACTCCTTGTTGTCTTTTCCTTGCCTAAGCTCAATTATTTTACAGGCAAGAAAATAAATGAATGGAAAAGTAAAAAAAAAAAAAAAAAATCATCACTTTCTGACTTTAATTAGGCAATGCAGGGGATGGTGATAATTCAGGACTCTTTTCTCAATCTGAACAGTCCAATTCTGAGGAGAGAATTACTTCAGATTTCCCTCTTGTGCTTGTCTTTTTCTAAGACTTTATCTAAGATGAGAGAAATTTTTCATTTGGAGCATGTCGCACGTCTAGTCAGGATACAATAGACAAGACTTTGTGAGTTCTGTTCAAGCAGCTTTATTATGTACAAACACATCAGGATTGAGGCTTAATAACTTTAACTTAGATAAACTTATAAACAAACTAGCTGTTACACTCATACATGCTCACTCTCTGGCTGCATTCGCAAAATGGCACTGAAGCTAGCATGTGCTGACTATTTATATGCACGTTCAGTCCTTGAAATGCTTCTTTAAGACAGCACACATGCTCTATTCTACATCCTCCCTCTTTAAGAAATAAGTCATGAAATGTTGACAACATTAATAGACATGCAATCAATATAAATAATTCTTCATTTACCTGTTGAGGCTGCACACTCAAGTGTGCTAGCCTGTGTTACGTATTTACTGCATTTTCCTGCTATTTGTTGAAAAAAAGAAAAACAAAAAAAACAAAAAAAAAAAAATCCTTGTTTCCCGTCTTTCCTGACCTAGAGTAGTCCAAATACAGGCTTTGCTGTATTCTGGACTTTTGGAAAGTTCCTGTGTTGTCCATTTCCTTTCTTGGATAGAGGGAGGTTTCTTTGTTCACCAGTGGCAGTGGGGAACTTAGAGCAGCCTATCTATCCCTGGAGGAGTGTTCCCAGCACAAGAATCTGGTAGTCTATTGGCCATTTTGGGCCAATTTCTAGCTCTTTCAAATCCCCCTGTATAAAACCCACTTTGGCGAGGTTTTTGCGCTTGTTACTACTCAGCCAAGCTCCTTGTGGTCCTGCAGAGTGGTGCTAGCAGCAGAGAGGCTAAAAGAGCGACTGCTAACCTGATAAAAGTGTTTTTCCTGCTACTACCTGGGCGACTGTCCGATCTAGCTAAACTGCAAATATTTCTGCTTCTTGAACTGTTTTAAACTGTCTAAAGTTGTTTTTGCACCTGCACTTTTAAAGTTTGTCCTGTTTGTTGCATTTACTTGTTGAGGCTACACACTCAAGTGCGCTAGCCTGTGTTACATATTTATTACAATTTCCTGCTGTTTGTTGCAAAAAAGAAAAAAAAAGTTATCCTTGTTTCCCATCTTTCCTGACCTAGAGTAGTCCAAATACAGGCTTTGCTGTATTCTGGACTTTTGGAAAGTTCCTGTGTTGCCATTTCCTTTCTTGGATAGAGGGAGGCTTGTTTATTCACCAGTGGCAGTGGTGAGCTTGGAGCAGGCTATCTGTCCCTGGAGGAGTGTTCCCAGCACAGGAATCTGGTAGTCTGTTGGCTGTTTTGGGCCAATTTCTAGCTCTTTCAAGTCTGCCTGTATAAAACCTGCTGTAGCGCGGCTTTGCGTGATTTTGTGCATAGCGCTTCATCGAGCAGCGCCGCTTATTTGGGTTTGAGCCTTGGAACTGATCTAGTTCTCAAAATAAACACCCTATTCCTATGCTAAAGCCTAGCACTTGCTCACTAAAGCAATTATATAAGTCAGCACTAAAAAAATTACAAGCACTACACCCTCACAAACTCCCCTTGAGTAACTTGTTCCCCATTGGCCCTTTTTTCAATTATAAAGGAATTCCCAATACTATTCTAGCATGTCCAAAGGTCAGTTGTCAATCTCCTCTCCGGTCCAGCTGGTGAACCTGGGAATCTTGAGGCAATGTTACAACTGCCTAATGTACACAGACAACCCTCTCCTCCTCCCAACAAATTCCAACACATGTGAGAGATGCAACCATATAGCCAAACTGGAGGCTAAGCTCTCTCAACTCAGTACTGGCGTAACCAGTCAGGAGGAGAAGGAAACCACACTCACTACAATTCCAGTCTCACATAGACCTACCACGACAGCAAACCAAACACATAAACACACAAAAACATACTTGGAGGCTCTAAATAAAAATCTACAGCAGAGACCTCCAAAGCAGACACCCAAGCAACCGCTACCCCAAAACAAAACACATGCAACACATAGCTCACAAAGCCAGTGTGCCGAACAGTCACAGCCCTTAAGGCTAAACAACACACCTGATACACTTGTAATAGATGACTCTATCATCAGGCACACTGACGTCCCGCTCACCAGGCTGAACAAGGAGAAGGTCATGGTGAGCTGCCTATCGGGTGCTAGGATACGCCACATAACACAAGCACTCAGGTCACTCCAAGGCAAGTACAAATATGACTCAGTCATTGTCCATGCTGGTGTGAATGACCTGAGACATACCTCCCTGGACTACATGAAAACAGACATAGAGGAGCTCTCTGAGCATGTAGGCCAGGCCGGTATGACCCTGACCTTGAGTAGCATCTTACCCTCACCAAGAATGATGCCACAGTATGAAGACAAGATTATCAATTTCAACAATTGGCTTAAGTATTGGTGTCATTCAAAGGGGATCCAATGCCTGTCAGCCTGGGATGACATGCTTGACAAGCCACGATGCTTCGCTAGGGACAGCTTGCACCTGTCACCCCTGGGCTTTCGGATATTGGCAAAGGCTCTTGCTACCCCATAGTGCCTTTTTAGGCAAGGCTCAAAAGACAAACCCACCTCCATAGGTATCACAAGGGATAAGAAACTAAGAGTAATGCTACTCAACGCCAGAAGTCTAAACCTCAAGATGCACGCACTCAAAACTCTCCTTAGCATGGAGAACATCGATATCTGTGCAGTAACAGAAACCTGGTTCAAGGCTCTCGAGAGCACCCCAGCACTACCAGGTTATACCTCATACCATGCTTTTCGGCCCCAAAACTTGGACCGAACCACAAAAGGAGGGGGTATCAATATTCGTCAAAGATACCCACACCTCCAGGTTGGTTGCACAGCACGAAGCATCAGAGACTATCCATGTGCAACTAACAGTGGGTAAAACTGCCTTCCAGTTTATAGCCTGCTACAGACCACCCTCCCAAACCCAGGAACCCCACTCGGCCTTCCTGAGAACACTGGAAAATATGAAGGTCTCTCCAAACACCATTATATTGGGTGACTTCAACTACCCAACCATAGACTGGGAGCATTACTCTAGCTCCAACACCCTAGCCCAAAGGTTCCCAGAATTTATAAACTCTAATGCTATGGAACAACTTGTTACCACTCCCACAAGAGGGGAAAACATACTGGACCTGATCATCACCAACATGGGGACTCTATGCTCCAGACCAGAAGTGTATCCCTCACTGGTAAGATCAGACCATAAACTAATCTCACTGGATATTCACATCCCGACCCCACCCCATGCCCAGAAAACCACAGTGAAAAACTTCTCTAAAGCAAATTTCACACTCCTCAAAACCGAGGTGGAATCCTTCAAAGCCCCCGGGCCTCTGGATAATATGGCCCAGACCACAAAATCCTTTATAAACGCATTCTATGAACACCTTCAGGAATGCATGGATCATGCAATCCCAAATAAAACCAAGACCCAATCCTCCAAAGGCAGGCGTCCTGTCTGGTGGACCCCAGCCATAAACAAACTATACAATAGAAGGAGGAAGCTACTACATGACAGAGCAAAATCCCAAAAAGGGAAAGCATCTCTGATCAGTATTAGCAAAAAACTACGGGCACTCATAAAATCGTCTAAGGCCAGCTTCGAGAGAAAAATTGCACAGGACACTAAGGATAATCACAAGGCTTTCTTTAGTTATGTTAGGAACCTGGGTGGGAATTCCCAGATATGCTCAGAATTAGTCCAAAATGACAAAAGATACACAGAACCCACAGACATTGCCTACACCCTAGCGGACAGGTTCAGCGCAAACTTCTCCCCTCCCTCCCCACCAAAAGGGCTAATATCTATCCCAGCAGAGTGTTGCCCCCCTGACATCTCAGATGCTCAGGTAAGAGCTGCCCTCTCCAAAGCAAGAAACACAGTATCAATGGGACCAGACGGTGTCCCGGGCTGCGTCCTACATGAACTCCAAGAAGAGCTAAACCCAAACCTAAAACTACTGTTCAATCTCAGCCTTACTACAGGATATGTACCCAAAGAGTGGCGTACAGCAACAGTGGTCCCTCTCCACAAAGGTGGTGCCTCAACGGATCCTGGAAACTATCGCCCCATAAGTCTCACTAGCTTGGTCTGCAAAGCTATGGAAAGGATCATCATGGACCTTATAAATAAAGATATTGGGGACCTACAGACACTGGATCCTACCCAGTTCAGCTTTGTTAAGGGCAGATCCTGCCTCTTAAACCTGGTCAATTTCTTTGAAACAGTCACCAAGGCCATTGACAAGGTAAGGTGGTCCACACAGCCTACCTGGACCTCGCAAAAGCCTTCGATACAATACCCCACTCGGGCATTATAGATAAGCTCACCAGCTTAAATATAAACCCCTATGTCACTAGATGGGTTGCAAACTGGCTCAAGGACAGAACCCACATGGTTAGAATAGCTGGAGCCATGTCAGACTCCAAACCAGTTACAAGTGGCGTCCCACAAGGCTCAGTCTTGGGACCTCTCTTGTTTGGTATATATTTCTCGGAGGTACAGGCCAACATGGAAGGACTGTGGCTGACCAAGTTCGCAGATGACTGCAAACTGGGCACCATAATAGACTCTCCAGCTGACACAAGCATCCTCCAAAAGGGCCTCATAGAAACAGACAACTGGTGCCAGAGCCATGGCCTCAAGCTAAACGCCAAAAAGTGTATAGTCATCCACATAGGTGGTAATCCATTAAGTACAGAAGAAGTAATTAGGGACCTGGGGACCCAAGTTGATAGCAATCTCTCATTTGACAACCACATGGCCAAAGTGGTTAGAAAAACATTTTATATAGCCCACCTAATCATGAAGGGATTCACATCTAGATCAGGGGAGGTCATCGTGCCTCTTTACTCATCCCTCATCAGGCCCATAATTGAGTACAATGCCCCTTTTGGGATGTACCTTACCAGACACCTGCAGCAACTGGAAAGACCCCAAAAGTACCTCACCAAGAGGATCAAGGGGCTCAAACAGATGCCGTATGCTGCCGGTTAAAGAAACTCCAGCTCTACTCAGTGGCATACCGCCTGCTCAGAGGCGATCTGTGCCTGACTTATAAAGCCATGTCCAACCCGGAATTAATGGACATGCTGCACCTCAGAAAATCCAAATCCCATCGAGCTACGCTCTTGAGGGACTTAAACCTCAGCACTGAAATAAATAGGACATGCTGGAGGGACAGATTCATAACCCAGAGGCTCCCTTCACTCTGGAATAAAATCCCAGTCCAGGTTAGGCAGAGTCCCTCATTGACTCTCTTCAAGAGGAATCTTGATGAGTGGATGGGAGATCGTAAGTTTACCCCGGGTATCACTTCTGTGTCACTGTTAGACAGAAGCGCAGTATACTAACCTCGAAAAAGGGCATAGCAAAATTAATTTAAAATGGGTGGCGAAAGCCATACACACTCTGGCTAGGCTTATAAATACCCTAGGGCAGATAGCCTAGTATGAACCTATGAACCTATGAACCTATGAATTATACAGAACTAAATACATATAGACAATTATATCCTGGTTGCTGTGCATTTCACACTAGGTCTGGAAATACGACCAAATCATGTGACATAGAAATTAGAATCAGGTTTAGCAACTGGGACTATCTCTGCAAAATGTTCAACTTTTGGGACATCAGGAACATCATCAGGAATAGAAGTAGAAGTTAAGACACGTTCTGAAACAGGAACATTGCATGCATTGCTCTGAGATCTAGAATCTGTATCACAGGAACAATGCTGCGATGTTGATTCTGATACAGGAAGAAGATGTCTGCAATTTCTCCTGTACTCCACACACTCAGATTCTATGAAGTAGGATCTCAGCTCGGTACATATACCTGTTACTTGACCAATCCGGTCGCAACCTTTCGCCATTTGTATCTTCACTGTCTCTCCTTCTTTCAATGGCCAAAGAAATCTGCTCAATTTATCATAGCTGGACTTCTGGAAAGAATGCTTTCTGAATAGTTGAGTTCTAATTCTCCTGTTGTTCTTAGCTTTAGGCCTCAATAAACTGGAACTGATAGGCAATGTTGTTCTGGCTTGCCCAGATAGAAGTCTCTGAGCAGGCGAGACAAGTATATCATCATGGGGTATGTTTCTGAGATTAAGTAAATTCAAAAATACATCGGTATTGTCACACTTTGACCTCTCAAGTAATCAATATAAATAATTCTTCATCATGCAATTATACAGAACTAAATACATATAGACAATTATATCCAGGTTGCTGTGCATTTCACACTAGGTCTGGAAATACGACCAAATTATGTGACAGAAATTAAAATCAGGTTTAGCAACTGGGACTGTCTCTGCTGAATGTTCAACTTTTGAGACATCAGGAATAGAAGTAGAAGTTAAGTCATTCTGCAACAGTAACTTTGTATGGATTACTCTGAGATCTAGAATCTGTATCACAGGAACAATGCTGCAATGTCGATTCTGATACAGGAAGAATATGTCCGCAATTTCTCCTGTACTCCACACCCTCAGATTCTACGAAGTAGGATCTCAGCTCGGTACATATACCTGTTACTTGACCAATCCGGTCGAAACCTTTCACCGTTTGTATCTTCACTGTCTCTCCTTCTTTCAATGGCCAAAGAAATCTGCTCAATTTATCATAGCTGGACTTCTAGAAAGAATGCTTTCTGAATAGTTGAGTTCTAATTCTCCTGTTGTTCTTAGCTTTAGGCCTCAATAAACTGGAACTGATAGGGAATGCTGTTCTGGCTTGCCCAGATAGAAGTCTCTGAGCAGGTGAGACAAGTATATCCTCATGGAGTATGTTTCTGAGATTAAGTAAATTCAAAAAGACATTGGTATTGTCAAGCTTTGGCCTCTCAAGTAATTGCTTTGCACTCTGCACTGCACGTTCAGCTAGACCATTTGACTGTGGATATTCTGGACTAATAATAACATGTACTAAGTCCCATTCTTTTGCAAATTTCTGAAACAACTGACTAGTAGTTTGAGTACCATTGTCAAAAATAATGTGTGGACTACCATGAACTGAGAAATGATGTTTCAACTTAGTAATCACAGCAGTGGACGTTAGGTTAGGTAGTATATCAATCTCAAACCATTTTGAATAAGAGTCTACCAATCCCAAGTAATGCTGATTGTTCCACTTGAATATATCAGTGGCTAATGTTAACCAAGGTAGTTCAGGAACTTGACTTAGATGAAGTGGTTCTTTTGCAAATGTAGTTTAGTACTATTGCATATTGAACAAGAAGAAAGTACTTTGTCAATGTCATTTGCTAGAGAAGGCCAAAATACTAGCTCTTGCTCTTCTTTTGGTAGATTCGGAACCTGGGTGACCATGATGCAAAATTTGGATATTCTTATGTTGCAAGGAAGTAGGAATGACAATGTTAGGACCTTGGAAAATAATGCCCTCTTCCATCAACATCTCATCTCTCTAAGGAAAATAAGTTTGCACGTCAGGTGGTATGCTAGATTGCTTTGATGGACATCCAACATTAATGTAGTGGTTGAACTTTTGCAAAATTGGATCAGTCTTTGTATGATCTCTCAGCTCATCAAGTCTCGTGGTAGAAAAATTATGCACTTCCATGATGTCAAGGTCAAAACTCTCTGCATGAAGCTGTTCCACTGTATTTCTAGGTGATATGGATAGTGTATCAGCCAGATAAAGAAGTTAGCCTTTTGTATAGACCATTTTGAAGTTGTACATTTGCAACTTGAGCATCATTCTTTGTAATCTTGCTGGAGCTGAATGCATAGGCTTCTTTAGTATAGTAACTAGAGGTTGGTGATCAGTTTCAATTTGAATAGCTTGACCATAGATATAATCATGAAATTTTGAACATGCAAATACTACTGCCAAAAGTTCTTTCCCAATTTGAACATATTGCATTTCAGTTTGTATTCAGAAGAGGACCAGGTCATGGTCCAAAAATAGTATTGAAAACCTTATCGTTTTTTGCACAAAATCTTAAGAATGAAAGATCTCTGTATAGAAGAGATTAGGGAAACTACTTTGTTGGAATAGTCATGGGATTGACTTATCAATGGAAATGCAGTAGTTCTGAAATCTACTTCAGAGAGTGGAGATGCATTACTTTTCTTCAGTGAGCAAGAAAGCAGAATCTTAGAAGGAAAGAATTCAAACATTTGTCAATCACTATGTTTAAGCCTGCTTGAGCCAAAAGACGGCTATTAGATAATCTTTCTGGATGAACTTCATTATTGAAAAGCACAGAGAAGACCATCTAGCCATGAGTGGGCTAGAGAATCTGTAATCTAGTGCCCTTGTGAACAAATGGAGAGAAGAATTTGGGACATCTGCAGTTAGATTTAAAGGCAGCACAATGATGCAGCAGTTAGCTTTGTCACCTCACTGCAAGAGAATCTCTGGTCTGGTTCTTGGCTGGGGTGACATATGTCTGGATTATGTATGTCCTCCCTGCATTTGTGTGGGTTTCCTCCAGGTGCTCCGCTTGCCTCCCACATTCCAAATACATGCATCTGGAGTGTTTTTCCCCAGGCCTCTGCTGTAAATGGGCTCTGTCCCAGTCAGACTTTCCAAGTAAACACATATTAAATAAATAAATAAGATGGGGATGCAGATTACATTGGGTATTCAGAGTGAGCATTCAGTTATGAGGTATTAGGAGGCAGTGGCTTATCCTGTTAACTAACAAGACAGCTTACCCTGAGGTGAGTCAGTACAAAAAGTGATTTCTTTGAATGATTGTTTGCCACACCTCCATAAGTTCATGACACAAGAATGTTTCTATCTCTCCTTGCTTGTTCAGATATCGAACAATAACCACATTGTCAAACCGGATAGGTATAATGCCAGTTGTAAGGGAGTCATGAAAGGCTTGCAAGGATAACAGGATGGCTCTCATTTTCATGACATTAACATGTAGCAAGATTTTTAGCATAGCCATATTCTGTGAGCTTTATGTACATTGACATTTCCCCCATTTGAAAGCACACATATTCATGGTTACCATTGTATGTGGCATCTAAAAGACAAAGTGATTTCTTGTTTGTAAGATTTGTATTATTTTACATTTGTTTACTGGGAAAGTCTGACTAGGACAGAGCCTATTTTCAGCAAAGGCCGAAGGGAGAAATACTCCAAACATGTCTTTGGAATGTGGGAGGAAACCAGAACACCTTGAGGAATCCCACAGGAACACAGGGAGTACATGCAGACTCTGCACAGAAGGCATGCCAGCCAAAAATCAAATCAGAGAACCTCTTACTGTGAGGTGACAGCACTAACTGCTGCACCACTGCACTGCCCAAATGAATAGAGCCAACCACAAAGAAAGATGAGAGTGATGGACTCTTGACAGCTGCACTGGAGAGAGTAAGTTGTATTCTGTGACCACTGGACTTGAGCAGTCCACTTCAGTGCACTCATATGGAAAATGGCATGAAGGACTGTGAAGACTGATTCTACTATCAACACTTGAATCTTGTGACACATTTCCACCATTGGATTTTTGGATGGAAAACAAAGAGGAACTGCTTTACATAGAGTGAAGTATGACTGTCATGGGGGTCAGAACGTCAACTGTATAGTACTGAGGGAAAATTAAAATCATAATTAGGCTCAGGGAGGTGGAACATTGCAAGGTGGATAACAGCAGAAGGAGAATGGACTCAATCTGCTTAGTGAGACCGTCCTGGATCAAAACAATCAGGAGATAGTCATCCAGGTAGGGAATCATCTTGGATCTCTGCAGTCTTAGTTGGGTTGCATCAACAGAGATGCTTTAGAAAACACGCTGGGGGCAGAGGTGAGCCATACTGGGAGGATCCTGAACTGAAAATGACTGGCCTCTTTGTAGAAATGTCAAACATTTTATTTATTTATTTATTGTTACTTCTATGGGGTTGTAAACATTCTTATGGTCAAAAAGCACATTCAGTCTCTTTTTAATAAACATGAGAAGAAAGACTATTCTTTGGAAATCTACATGGCTAGGTCACTGAAGTCCAGAATTATAAGGATAACTTGTCTTTTTGGTGCCAAAAAAGAACCTGAAAAAATATACTGGCCTTTTCTGGTCAGATGGGACCTCTTTGATAGCTGTCTTTTTGAGGAACTTAAACACCTTCTTCTTTGCCAAGTTATTTTGATGGAGTGGAGTGTCTAAGAAAGCTAAGGATGGAAGCTGAGTAGGAGAAAAGAAAAGGGATGGTGTAGCATTTTGTAATTACCTCCCTGCTCCATGCTTCCTTGAAGATCTTTTTTCAGACCTTGTCGAGGAAAGAGAACTCCACCTCAACTACCACCATTAGTGTACAGCTTAACAAGTATACAAGGCTGTTTCCATCTGCTCTGGGACTAAGTGTGGGGTGTAGCCTGGGAAGACCTATGACTTCTATCTCCCTGCTGTTGCTGATTTGTGGAATGTATTAAAACCATAAATGTTATTTTCTCATTGGCTTCTCTGTATCCTGGCAGTGGATCACCATGGAGGATGGAACTTCACTCCTACAACTGTCAGGTCCTGTGCAGTCTCCTTCTTAACATTAAGATGTTTCTTCACTTCTGTCTCAAATAGGAGTCCTTTAAACAGAGTCTTAGAATGTCATCTTGGTGCAACCTATGTGAAACACAAATAGGAGTGCCAGAGTTTTGCATTGCTGGATCTTGTCACTGTAGAAGCCCCCTTTGTATTTCATGTTCATAGGTTCATAGGTTCATAAGCTGGTACTAGGCTATTGGCCCTAGGGCCTATACAAGCCTAGCCATAACAATTCCCTGGCTATTTCTTCTCACACTATTTACTTCCCTGGACCCCTGTCTAGCAGGGCGACTGACGTGATCCCCGGAGTGAATTTCCTTTCTCCCATCCAATCATTAAGGTTCCTTTTGAAGAGGGCCAAAGAGACGCACTGCTTGACATGTATGGGTAGTCTGTTCCAGAGTCTGGGGAGTCTCTGGGTCAGGAACCTGTCCCTCCAGCATGTTTTGTTTATTGTGATGACAAAGTTTAGATCCTTGGAGCATGTGGCTCTGAGGGATTGGGATTTCTTTAAGTCTAGCATGTCCAGCAGCTCTGGGTTTGACATGGCCTTGTATGTTAAGCAGAGATCGCCTCGGAGTAGACGATATGCTACAGAGTATAGCTTGAGTTTTTTAAGACGGCCAGCATAGGGCATCTGCTTTAGGCCTGTGATTCTTTTAGTGGGGTATTTCTGCGGCCTTTCCAGTTGTTGCAGATGTCTTGAGTGGACCATAAGATTGCCTAGACTAGAGGAAGTTTATGATGAAGAACAACAAGATAAAAAACTTATCAGCAACAACAAGAACAAACAGTGAGTCCCAGCTCTACCTTCCGTAACTAGAAAATTTATTCAGCTCAATTTAGTTTCTCTAGCACCTCGGCCAACAGCCTTTACAGAGTAAAACAGTAAAGCTTTTTAAAAAAATCACAATATATACAACATGAAACAATAAATCAATTAAACAATCAACTAATTAAAAAAAAAAAAAAAAAATGATACACATTTAAAGTCACAATTCTAAATAAGACTTTGCCAATTACATTCTCTATTCAAACCATAGGGGCATAAAGTACCATATTTCATGATTAAAATAGATTCTTTTTGTCTCAATATATTCTTTTGATATTCCACATTATTATAATAAAGAGGTACATGTTCCAGTATGGTAACTTTTATGCAACCAATATTGCCATTGTGTACAGAATTAAAATGTTCCGCAATAGGACTACTAAATTTATTATTTTTCACATCTCTGACATGCTCTTTAATTCTGTCTGCTAACATTCTCTTAGTTTCACCAATGTAATACTTATTACACGTACAAAAAATAACATAAATTATACCCTTACTCACACAAGAGTATTTAGCTCTAGTAGTGAAGTTTTTTCCATTAATCCTACCCACCTCAGACACTATATGCTTACAAATGGAACAGTTCCCACAGGGAAAAGTTCCTACAACTTTCATGTTATTTAATGTATTAATCTTAGGTTCCTTATAAATACTGTGTACTAAAAAATCTTGAATACTTTTGCCTTTTTTATATGATATAACTAATTTGGTATCTTTTAATGAAATAATATCTTTTTTAATGAAATTCCAATACTGTTTAATCAATTCATTAATAATACAGGAAAAATTAGTATGCTTTGTAACAAAAAACATCTTTTCCTCACTTGATTTATTAGTATTATAACTATTTCGGTTGTAACCACTATTAAATGTATTTATAACATTATTATTTTTAAATACCTTACTAAAACTGTTCTTAACATCTGTTGGATCATATCCTCTATTTATAAACATTTCAGCTACCTTAAGAGCTTCATTATAAGCTAATTTAGTATCAGTATTTAATCTTTTTATTCTAATAAATTCTCCATAAGGAATAGCTGTTAATGTATGAGAAGGGTGGCAACTATTACCACACATTTTCCAGCTGATTTCATTAAATTTTCTATAGATACCAGTATGTATTAAATGGCCATTTATACCTTCAAGAGAAATATCTAAAAAGTTAACCCGGCAACCCAGTTGTACATCACTAAAGTTAATACCAAATTTGTTAGTATTCAATTCATGAATGAATTGTACAGATAAATCAGAACCATCTTTACAGATGAAAATAAGATCGTCAATAAATCTATAATACTTTATAACATGTTTCTTAAAAAATTGTTGTCTGTATAAAAATTCATTTTCAAACATTCCCATAAATAAATTCGCATAAGCTGGGGCAAAAGCAGCTCCCATGGCTGTGCCCATCAGTTGTTTATACAAAACACCATTAAATTCAAAGATGTTGTTAGTTAAACAAAATTCAACCAATTCTAATATATAGTAGGTTTTGGGACTATCACCCAAAAATAATTTAATGGCTTCTAAACCCAAAATATGGGAAATATTTGTATAAAGACTCACTACGTCAACAGTAATAAAATACATTCCTTCTGTCCAATATATATCTTTAATTTTTTGAAGGAAGTCGTAGGAGTCTTTAATATACGAAGGTAACACCAAAACCTTCTTAAGCAAGATTTCATGTAACAAAGTACAAAGATTATAAGTAAAAAAACCATAAGCTGAAACAATAGGACGGCCAGGTGGCCTGTCCAAATTTTTATGAATTTTAGTCAGACAAAAAAATTTTGCTACCTTATTATTTTTAATTGTTATTTTACGATCAACATCTGTTTTAGTAAAATAATGCAACCTAATACCTTTCTGTAATAAAGCATTAAAATCAGCTTCTGCCTTCCTCAAATAAGATATATTTATTTCAAGATAAACAGTTTTGTTGTCAAGATATTTCATACACATACTATAATAGTCACAAGAATTTAATACAACAAGTTTACCCCCCTTATCTGACGGTTTGAAAACTATGTCATTATTCTTACTTAATAGCTGTAACTTATCCCATTCCATTTTTGTTAAGTTATAGCAATGCTTTTGACCCATGAATTCTTCTAATTCTTTATCCAGCATTATATTTAACATAGACTCAAATTTTTGTATATTGGGATTTTTACAGGGGGGTAAAAAACAGCTGCTGGTTTTTAGCATATTTGTATCTAATAGACCGTAAGCATTACTTGCATTTTCATCATCCGATAAACAGGAATAGAAACTCTCATCGCTTTCTATATCACTACTAGATATTGGTGTAGCAAGACAGTTAACATCATTACTGGAACTATAATTCAATCTAAAAAAATATTCCCTTAGATGCATTTTACGACACAGCTGAAATAATTCAACCTTTAACTCATGTTTTTTAGGAAAGCAGGTAGGTACAAATTTAAGCCCTCTTTCCAAAATGGAAAGTTCTATATTATCAAAATTATAACTAGACAGGTTAACCACATAACTGTTAGTTAAAATGTCACTGTTTAAATTATGTCCATCTACCTTTTTTGTATTGTCCATCGCCCGAGTCTCTATGGCGTTCTGAGTTGGTCCATCCCCTTTTCCTAGAATTGGTGTAATGTCCATTGGGTTCCGAATAGGTCTTCCGAAAGGCTTCTGAATTTGCAGCCCCTGGTAATTCAGGGAAATTTTCCCTATCATCTTCTTCCCACGACGATGCTCCGCTCTCACCAGACAAGAAGCTTTTATTTTTGAATTGTTCGGAAACCGGATTTCCTTTTTGAAAGGATACACTCTTTTTTCGGCTCTTCTGATGATTGGGGAACACAAACGCCCTCTTGTGTTCGTAATCCCGTATGTCTCTGGTTAATTTATATTTCTTCCGATCCACCAAATCCTTTTCATAATTGGTCAATTTCATATTGATACCTACAAGGAAATTTTCTAATGTAGAGCTAGAGGTGATGTTAACTAGTTGTTCACAAACTTGTTTCGTTTCAACAACAAGTTTATCTTTCTTTATATTGTCTCTTTCAATCAAAATAGAGACCCATTCCGCACTACAACGATGTGCAGCTGCTATCCACCGTTCATGAAATTTAAGTTCTGTCTCATCAGTGAGATCAGACGGTGTAGATGGATTTTTAATGGATCTCAGACCCCGTGGTGTGATGTCTAATTCAATATATCTTTCTAAACTGCCAATATTGTAAAAAATAGATGTCTCTTTAAAAATTAACTTTTCAAGTTTGGAACACAAATCTTGTGCATCCGGATTATCAGGAATAATGTTTTTTTTGCCTACCATGGCAAACGGGTTAGTTGTAGTTCTTTTTCGGGAATTCTCCCATTTTTTCATAATACCCATGCCAGAGCCTCCTGGAACTTCAGGTGTTACATTCTTCATACCCAACGGATCAGTATCATTAGTTGGTGAAACATTAATACGACCATTGGTGTCACCATTACGATGAAACATTTCCATACCCGTTTCTCTAAAAATACGCGGAAAGGAGCACATGGACTCACTAGTCATAACGAAGAACAACAAGATAAAAAACTTATCAGCAACAACAAGAACAAACAGTGAGTCCCAGCTCTACCTTCCATAACTAGAAAATTTATTCAGCTCAATTTAGTTTCTCTAGCGCCTCGGCCAACAGCCTTTACAGAGTAAAACAGTAAAGCTTTTTAAAAAAATCACAATATATACAACATGAAACAATAAATCAATCAAACAATCAACTAATTAAAAAAAAAATGATACACATTTAAAGTCACAATTCTAAATAAGACTTTGCCAATTACATTCTCTATTCAAACCATAGGGGCATAAAGTACCATATTTCATGATTAAAATAGATTCTTTTTGTCTCAATATATTCTTTTGATATTCCACATTATTATAATAAAGAGGTACATGTTCCAGTATGGTAACTTTTATACAACCAATATTGCCATTTTTACAGAATTAAAATGTTCCGCAATAGGACTACTAAATTTATTATTTTTCACATCTCTGACATGCTCTTTAATTCTGTCTGCTAACATTCTCTTAGTTTCACCAATGTAATACTTATTACACGTACAAAAAAATAACATAAATTATACCCTTACTCACACAAGAGTATTTAGCTCTAGTAGTGAAGTTTTTTCCATTAATCCTACCCACCTCAGACACTATATGCTTACAAATGGAACAGTTCACACAGGGAAAAGTTCCTACAACTTTCATGTTATTTAATGTATTAATCTTAGGTTCCTTATAAATACTGTGTACTAAAAAATCTTGAATACTTTTGCCTCTGTAAAGGCTGTTGGCCGAGGCGCTAGAGAAACTAAATTGAGCTGAATAAATTTTCTAGTTACGGAAGGTAGAGCTGGGACTCACTGTTTGTTCTTGTTGTTGCTGATAGAGGAAGTTTATGTCTGGGACTTGACCTTGATTCAAATGGGCAATCAACCAATTCTTCTGTAGCATGCTGAAGTCCATCAACCATAGCTCACTGGAAATGCACTATGTGCTTCAAATAGTTGAACGTGCTGAAAGCAAGGGTAGAGGATGCAGTCTGTCCATAGTTCATGACTCCTTTACTACTAGGTGGACAACTGGGCTCTGAGGCATTGTACTCCTAGGTGGAACTGTAGCTGATGTGGTGCTCTGAATGTGTTTTGTCTAGCAGTAAGCTCAGAGTTATTAACAGGTGCCAGATGCACAGATTCCTGCCCACCTACACTAGGAGGGAACATAACTGAAAAAGAAGTAGCAGGTGCCTGAATGGCTGACAATAGCACTGGCACTGGTGAAGCAAGTACCCTGCCCAACTGCCCTGAATAGAAACAGGCAGCCTCAGAGAAAACTGCAGGAGATCTCTGGTGTCCCTGAACTATGGCCGCAGGATTGCCATAAGAGTTTAGCTTTCAGACCACTTCATGGGATCAGACAGAGGGTCATATATGATAGAGGAACCCCCCAGAGGATATATAACAAGTATTATATATTATCTGGGGGTTCTGACCTCATCCCCTCCACCTGAAATTTGATGGAAGTCAGGTGGAGGGGATGAGGTCCATGCACATCAGGAGATTCTCCAGTCAAGAACTTTATGAGAATGATGGAGCCATGTTTAACTGGCTCCACAGGATACCTCACTAAACCTTTGACTATTATTTGATAATGAGGGACCTAGGAGAACTACTACTGTCAGTCACTAAGGAGACCTGTATTACTGGGGATCCTTGGAATGTTTATGTGGAGCCTCAGATTTGTTTCTCTAAAGATACTGACACCTTAAAGTTACAGACTTCTTCTTTGAGTGATGCGCTTAAGAGTGATACTTCCAATATTTAGATAAAGCAGTAAAAGTGGAAAGAGTGTAAGAATGTCACTCCTTGGCCTGAAGAAAAGACAGCTACTTAAAGGGTTAAAAAATAAATAATCCCTACAGAAGGTGTAAAGAGGGTACCAAAAAGTATGATATTGTCCCAAATAGTAACACCAATTAACTCTACCTGTACAAGGTGGGGTTTACCATGTCACCGTTTGTGTTGTGTTATTTACCATTGATAATATTGCTTTATTCTTTGCTTTGTTTTGTGTTTTATTTGAGACTTACCTTGTCTTTTCTGATCAAAGTAACATTTCATACTTTTGCCCAGCTGAGTACTGATATTAAAAAGGCTACCAATCTTGTTGATTCTGTGCTGTTACTATTCTGCCAGTCTGTTGCTCTTGTTTCTTCTTCTCCATTTATTTATTCATTTGTTGGCTTTATTCAAGTGTCATACAGGGATATTGCTGATTCATATGACCTTTCACTGCGGAACATATTAACAAACTAATAAACCTTGACTTTTGATCCCGAATATGTGATCCATTTGGTAGACAAAGACCTTTCACCCCAGAAGTTGTGATCAAATGAATAGACCTTAATGACTCCTATCAATAATTTTGTAAGGCCTGCACCAGTGGTCCAAATGATTGATGTCTGGCAAAAAGTATATGGAGGAAAATATTGGCAAAACAGGAAAAGAAGGAAATGTGCTTGCAAAATAGGAAAAAAAAAAGAATGAAATTCTCTTGCAACACAGTGAAGGAAAATGGAACAAAAGAAAAATTATTATTTACTGAACTTCAATGCAACAATTTGCAGTCTGAGACTGAGAACCAGCCTGAGTTAATTTCTTTGTGGTTGATAACATTTCAAAGTGGGAAACAACTGGGTATATGTGACTCAGGTACAGTTTCAGACTGGAAAAAGGGTATTACAGCATGAGGAAGTTTTATATGCCAAAAAGGATATATCTGCATGTGGCTAAGGTGAAATTTGTCAAGCATCAATTTCCTGAAGCAAAAAATGCCGAGGAACAGAGTGCTGATTTCTGTTTTTTCACAGAAAATTACTGCTGTTGAATATTTAAAATGTTTACCAATAGTGATAGCCTTCTTTTGTGAGATTTCTCTCTGGTTAAAATATTTAACATACTGTTTTAAAATTTTATATCATACTCCATAGACACCCTTGCTAATGTATCATAACAGAGACAACAATTATATAAATTTCATTCTTGATCTGTACTGCACAATATGTAAGTGGATTTTGAAAGTGTTTAACCCCTAAAGTGCAGGATACAGTTTATTTGCAGCTTGTTACCTTATCCACTCAGCTTTATTGGATCTATTAGTACAAAACAAGCATGAAAACTACCTGCCTTCCTAGTAAACAACAACTACTATACTGTTTCATCCATGAAAACTTGAACCTACAAACACATGCACAATCACCTATATAATTATATATATAGATATTCATGTAAGAAATAATGTGACTGCACTCTTTTAAGTCTGATGGGAGGAATATATATCATTGTCTAGTGACATAATAAAGTTTTTGTTCAGTAGAATATACTTTGAGTTATTAAGCTTCTGAATGGTTAGAAATTTAGCCCCATGTTTGTCTTACTATCAAAGCACCATGAATGACTTAGGTTCCTGTGAATACACAACAAACAGCAGATTCAGGAAATATACAAAGACAGCACCAGCTTCTACCAGATTTAGAACAAAGAAAGGTGTTATTTAATTTAGAAAGGAACTATAACATAGGAATGCATCTTTCTTTTATTTAGTTGCATGGTCTATACACACCTTTTGGTAGGTATGGCCTTTAATTAAAAACTCTTGTTAATGTGTACGGGATTCCAGAAATAGGAGTCAAGACAGTTGATCAACATTTAGAACAAGTAATTCAAAATGCAAAAGGCAGTATCATTTTGGCAGGAGACTTTAACTGTATATTATCACAAATTGATACTAATACAAATAGTAAAAGGAAAATTCAGCTATCTGTAAAAAACTTAATGAAATTTACTGAATTATTCATCTTAGGGCAGCCACGATGGTGCAGTGGTTAACATTGCCGCTTCACAGCAAGAGGTTCTCCTGTTCGATCCTCAGCTGGGGTGCCTTCTGTGTGGAGTCTGCATGTCCTCCTTGTGGTCACGTGGGTTTCCTCCAGGTGCTCCAGTTTCCTCCCACATCCCAAAGACATGCTGTAGGTGGATTGTACACTCTAAATTGGTCCTAGGTGTGAGTGTGTTCATGTGTGTGCCTTCTGTGGAAGGTTGGGTGCTGGGCTGGCAACTCGACACTGTAAAACTCCATTGCCAATCATGAGCAGACAGGTGATCCGCTGTGGCGACCCCTAACCAGGAAAAGCCAGAAGAAGAAGACTGAATTATTCATCTTAGAGATATAAAATAATTTTCAGAGCCAAATTCATTAATCTTTAAGCATTATTCTCAGAGGCATGGAACATGATCCAGAATAGACAGAGTTTATATATATAGCTGAAACACCTGATGTCCTTAAGGGATCATTTGCATATATACCATGTTACTTCTAATTCAAAACTTTTTAAGGAATCACACAGTGGAAAATCTAGCTTGGCTGTGTTTTTCTTTTAGTTTTTACCATTTTTTTTCTGTGTGACCTTGTTACTCATTGGTTTAGTTTGTTAGTTGGGATATTTTGCAGACACCCTAATGATTATAGACATCAGCTGGATACGAAAACCCTGTACTTCCAAATGTTAGCCAAACAATCCACTTATTCTGTGGTGCCAAGGCCATAAAAAGGCTGAAACATTCATGTCCATAACTACTGGGGTTTGGCTTTATTGGACTGAATTAGTCCATAACAGACTTAAAAAGGAAAAATAGTCATGGGCATTCAGAACTTCCATATAGCTGAAATACATTATGTATTTAAGGGTCATTTGCATATATCCCATGCTGCCTCTAATACAACAGGTTTCAAGGAATCACACAGTGGAAAAGCTAGCTTGGCTGGGTTTTTATTTTGTTTTTCTGAGTTGTTTTACTGCGTGACCTTGTTACTCATTGTTTTAGTCCTTTATAGAAATTAACAATACAGTGGGTACTTCAGAAATCTATATATCGGATGCACTAAAAGCATAACTGTTTGGTAGAATCACTAATTGGCTATCAAATAAAAAAAGCAATAGGACAAAGAATTGCATGAAATACAAGGAAAACTTGATAAGATGAAGTTAGAAAAACAGAAGAATAAAAGTAATAATACAGAAGAGATAAATAAGCTAAATGACAAATACTTGGAAATTTTAAATCATAAAACCAAAATCAGTCTTGAGAAATTTAAGATAATTAACTTTTCTATCAACCCAAAGTCTATGTGCAGTCTAGCTACCAAAACAATATTACTAAGTAAATGCAGTCACATAAAATAAATCTATTCACATAGAAAGAAAAGAAAAGTAACAGAAATAGAAACTATTCTAAAGGAATTCAGAGATTACTACAATGAAATTAATAAAAATAACATACTAAAAGCTTCAGAGGAAACCATCAAAACATTTATTAGAAAAAATGTAAAAAATAGACTATCAAATGACCAAATGAAATTAATTCACCAACCAATTTTTGTGTCTGAACTTCAAACTCAAATTTCTAAATTGAAGTCTAATAAAGTACCAGGTAATGATTGAATTATATCTGAACTTAAAGAAGCCCTACATATATTACATAAGGTTTTCTCTCTAGTTAAGGACTTAACTAAAGTTCCTCCTACTTGGAAATATACCCTTATCTCTCCAGTTTTAAAAAACGGCAAAGATGCTATTCAATGCACTTCATACAGACCCATTTCACTCCTAAATTTAGATTACAAACTATTCATGGCAATTCATGCTAACAGGCTAAAACACATTCTACCTTCTATGATTGATGAAGATCAAATTGGGTTTATTTTAAATAGAAACATCTATGATAATATTAAAAAATAATTACAATAATCAACTATGCAAATAACACAAATGAAAACTTGCTCCTGCACCCACCCCACATAACCTCTTCTCCTCTCTATACCTCAGACATCTCAGGTACTCCAGTCCTACTCCTTTCCTCATAAAGTACTAGCAAGAAATTATAACAATTCCTATTTTTCCTATTTTTTCTTAACCTTGATTGCTTCATATTGTATCTGTAAATACTATGATTTTAGTTGTACTTCTGCATTTACTGTTATATAATTACTTGTTTATAACGTTTGTTGTTGTGTAGCTTTCTACAATTACTTGTTTATACCTTTTGTTGTTATGGAGCTTTTCTCCCCAGGACTCCATTGAAAACGGTTCTTCTTGGCCCAATGGACCATCCTGGCAAACAAACTGCAAATAAATTAAAATAAACTTAACATTAATGAGTCTTGATATAAATACTGCTTTTGACTCAGTCAACTGGAAATATGTTTTGCTAGTTCTAGAAGAATACAAGTTTTCTTTTAACTTTGCATACCTTATTAAATTCCTCTATATAGATTGATTTGCATATGTCAAATAGGTACTTTTACATCAGATTCTATACAAATATTAAATGGAACTAAACAAGGATATTCTCTTTCACCTCTGCTTTTTACCATAGTTATGGAACCTTTTGCTAATTTTATTAGATCAAATACAGTTGTAAAAGGTATTAAAATAATGGAAAATTCAAGTTCTAAAATGCAGTTGTTTTTAGATGACATCTTATTGACATTGAATGATAATACATTTATATCTGCAACTTTTTTAGCAATGGAACTATTTCAAAGAAAAGCTGGTTTAACATTTAATGATAGCAAAACAAAACATAAATAAGAATAATATCCCAAACAAGTTCCTTAAATATATTGTTAAAGAAAAGAAAATGAATTACTTGGTGTGATGAAAGGAGATACTGCCAGCCCAGCTATCTGGAATTTTGTAAATAATTATATGTCATTTGTGAATATCAACATGATTCATACAAGATGCTTGTGTAATGAATGTATTAGAACTTTATGTCATGTGTATATCAAACTGCTGGTACAGAAGTTTGTATGTTAAAAAGGTTTTTGCAAAGTGCTTGAAATGTATCCACAGTGTACCCTACTGGAAAGAACAGAAATGTAAATGCACTATAGAAACTGTTCAAATGTATATATTTTAACAGTGGAAACTGAAACACAGGAGGTTAACTTCAGTCCAGCAAAACCTCAGAAAAATAGCTGAAATTAAATTACTTTATGGCTAGGTAATAAAATATGATATCTTCCAGTTTTAATGCAGCAAAGAGACACATTGTCTAAAACTTGGAGCTTTCCATATTGTCTTGGAAGGTTGTATTGTTTTATGGCTTCCAGCATTTGCCAAATATCTGAGGAAAAGCCCTTGACTATGTATTTTTACAGGTAGATGCAAAATGCTACCAGCTGCCATCAATGGTTGTTTTGGGCCCGGGGACTAGAAGTCAGATGGCAAGAAATTATGTCATTTTGCAAGCTAGAGCAGCAGTAATATTTGATATATTACTTTGAGAACTTTTTCAGAGAGACACAGTATTCTGTATTCTGTCTTTGACCTGACAACAACTAAAGAAGATCCATTCACCACATCTGCTTTGCTCTTAAGTAAGTTAACTAGGGTATAGTAATTCTCTTAGATATAGTTAGGAATATAATAAATCATAGTTTAGATGTTTTTCTTTATTTATTTGAGATTGTCCTGCATTGTTGTTTAAATATTTCCTGTGATTTTAAACTTTGATGTCATTGTAAATATATACCGAATATTTTCTTGTTCTTTTATTATTTATTATTAAACATATTTAAACATTTCATTGTGGTTGATCTTTGTAGAGCTATTTAAGTTCTGAGAGTACTTGCATATTTATTTGGTGACATTGTGGGCCAGTCCTAATAGCCTTGCTCTTGGTCAAACTACCATTTGTATTAATAGCAACATTACACAGTAAGATTGGACATGCTTTGTTAAGGGCCTTAAAGAAGCTGATAAGGAGCTGACTAGTGGCAGTGATAACTACCTTATAGTCTGGGCAAAAGGGGGCATAGCCAGTAAACCTGTGCTAGTCTTTCCCAAGTGTGTGTGTGTGTGTGTGTGTGTGTGTGCGTGTGTGTGTGTGTGTGTGTGTGTGTGTGTGTGTGTGTGTGTATGTGCATGTGTGTGTGTGTGTGTGTGTGTGTGTGTGTGTGTGTGTAAATTGAACATCAAAGAGTGCATGTGTGTCAGCTACTTGGGCAGGGACACAAAGCACTAGTTGGACAGAGAGAGTGCTTGGGATGTTGGCTTGGCCACTCAGTTGCATCTGGATATACTGTCTACTTGTTATCCTCCCAATATATGTCACCCACTGGTGCCAGTGGTGAGGATTGAGGCTCCTTGATTACTGTCCCAGTGGTGGGTCGTCACACTTGGGAACAGCCATAATGGATAATATTAAAGATATAGTAAATTATAATTATACTAATTGTATAAAAAGATAAATAATCTAATAGACAAATTAAATAAAATTGTCTTTAAAATGGAAGAAAGATTTTCTATCATCAAAATGATTATCTTACTAAAAATCCTATATATTATTCAATCATTAACATTACCTCCTACGAAAACATGTATTAAAGAATTTAACACTTTAATTTTGAAATTTCTTTGGTTTCCTGACAAACCAAGAATTGCATTAAATCATCATATAAGAGACTGGGAAGTAGGGGGAACAGGACTATGAGACATAGAATTATATTCATTATCATCAGTTATAAAAAAAAATATGTCATTGTATCAGCAACATTTATACAGCCAGAT